>NC_056735.1:1419256093-1419416093 GCF_019279795.1 Protopterus annectens
ACACCATCCACCACACAAACACAATCACTCTACTACATATATATATATACCACAACTCATAAGTGGTGCACATACCCACTACTGTGCAAGGATTCAAAGTACAACACAGACAACAAAAAGAAGTAGCCAGCACTAGTATAAATATCTCTCAAGTCTGTCGTAGTGGAGCATAATGCAAAGAAAGTCCATTTCAATTATAAATAGTCTCAAAATGCTGTTATCAAACAGAAAAGTAGCCAGAAACTTACTTTTAAACTTCCCAATAAATGTAAACAGGCTTCAGAGTACTTACTGTGTTCAAGCAGTTAATTCAGCATGAAATAATGTATCTAAAAGCTTCCTTCCAGAACCGTCCTTCCAGAGTTGCTATATACATGTAATATATATACTAGGCACAAAGTGCTAAAAATTATCATATGATTTATCAACGTGTGTTGAAAATAACATTTGAATTGATACTGTATATAGAAACAGTTGAATTGTAAAGGTTTGAGAGAAGGAGGAGGGAGGTAGTAGTGCAACAGTAAATAGGAAAAGATATTAAGGGGATATTAAGGCATTTATGTATTAGATATAAAAGGTAAGAGAAGGTAAAATATAAATGGGAATGTGGTGTGGAAAAAAGTTATATTAGCATAGTTACTGAAGAGTGACGTGAGAAAGAGAGGAATGATATTATTTAGTGATGAGATTGGTAAGGGGACAGAGAAATATAAAAATATGGGGAATATGAAGGAAAAAAGAAAGAAAAACATATCATAATTTATGGTAGTCTATAATTTTGGTCACAGGAACAGATCTGATTGCTGAGGAAGTATTTCTTCAAAGATAGTTTGAATGCTTTTAATGAGTCTAGGCAGGTGATATCTGGGGGAAGGGCATTCCATATCCTAGCAGTGGTATAGAAGTAAAGGTTCTGACCGGCTCTCTTGTTAGGTTTCATAGTGGTTAGAAGCTGTTTATTAGTGGATCACAGATTATGGGATGGGGAATATGGTTGTAGGATGTGCTGTAGGGAAGGGCAGCTGTCTGGTTTGTAAATTATTTTATGAGCTAGTGTTAATTGGGTGGAATCAAGGTAGTTTTGGAATTCAAGCCAGTTTAATTCTTTGCAAGCTTGTCAGTGGTATGATCAGTAAGGTATGCCAATTACAATTTTATGGTAGCATGATTAAAGTTTATTTTTAAGAGACTGGTGGAGGTTGATGAAAATAGGAGCCCCATATAAGAAAGATGGGAGCAGGAGAATACTGGCAAATGTCTTTTTGTGGGCTTATCCATGTAAAGTTTGTGTCTATAGAGTCTGCCAAGTTTAACATGTTAATTGGAAATCATATAGAGCACCAAATGTACAGGCACAGAGATTCCTGGTTTTGTAAACACAAACTCCCTAGACCAGACTGTCAATACACCAAGAAGGGGTGTAACCATACTGGATCTGGTCCTCACTAATATGGGAGAGTGTTGCACATCCCCTAGTATAATGTCTTATTTGGTAAGGTCATACCACAACATGGACCCCTTTGAAGTAAAAATAAAACCTGGAACCCCCAGCTAATTCTGGAATATTCAGGAACTACTCTAAGCATACCTTCCTCCAATTAAGTGATAACCTGGCAAAATGTCAAGCCCCCATAAACCCTGAGAACACTGCTGCCTGGGAAGAATTGTTCACAGAAACCCTATGCAAGCATGTTAATAGCTGCATAGAGGCAGCTATACCCACCAGGAAGAAGTACAGAACTAACACCAAACAAGCCACCCTGGTGGAATTACAGCATTAAAAGGCTGTATAACAGAAGAAAGAAAATCATGGCAAAAATTAGGAGGTGCAGCACCAAGCAGGATAAAAGCACTCTCATCAAACTAAATAAAATAACTCAGAGGACAAAAAGTCTACCAGAGCCAAATTTGAGGTAAATTTGGCTTCCCAGGCCAAGGACAACCATAAGGCATACTTTAGCTATGTCCTCAATCTCAGCAGCAATACACAATTGTGTGCAGAGCTGATTGTAAATGGAGCAACCTATACTGAGCCGGAAGATATAGCAAACCTACTGGCTGACAAATTCAGCTCCAACTTTACCCATCTCTCCCCCTCAACCTTCCCTTAGGAAATACCATCAAATATAACTCCACAGGTCCTTAATGTTCTCTTTAAGGCCAAGAACGCTGCATTCTTGGTCCCAGATAATATTTCAGGATGCCTTTGAAATATCATGAAACATGACCAATCAGGCCCTCTGGAATTGCTATTTAACTGTAGCCTCCAGACAGGCTTTGTGCCTCATGAATGAAGAACAGCATCAGTCATCCCTCTGCACAAAGGTGGGCCATCTACAGACAATGTAAACTACACACCCATAGGTCTCACTAGTCTCATATGCAAAGCCATGGAAAGAATTAACATGGAAATGATAAATAGTGACATAAGAAACCTCCAGCCACTGAACTGAACCCAATTTGGATTAGTCAAGGGCAGGTCATGCCTACTCAGCCTAGTGGACGTTTTTCAGAAGGTCATCAAAGCAATAAATGAGGGAAAAATGGTTCATACTGCCTATCTTGACCTGACCAAGGCATTAGACACAATCCTCAACTCAGGCATTGTTGACAAACTTAAGAGGTTAGGTACAAACCCTTATGTTATCCTGTGGATAGCCGTCTGGCTCACAGACAGAACCTAAAAAGTTAGAATAAGGGAGTTCACCTCTTCAAAGATGCCAGTCACAACCAGATTCCCTCAGGGATCAGTCCTAGGACAGATCATTTTTGACATTTATGTCTCTGAAGTCAAGGCAAATGTCAATGACCTCTGGTTGACTAAATTTGCAGATGATTGCAAATTAGGAGCTGTCATTGAATCACCTACCAACACAAATGGTCTCCAGGAAGGGCTGACACAGACAAACAACTGTTGCCAGAGCCATGGAGCAAAACATAATACCAAGAAATGCATAATAGTATCCTTCAAGAAGTTATCTATCCCTGGTAACTATCATATTGACAACACACCCCTAAGAGTTGACCCAGTAGTCAGGGACTTGGACACACACACATAGACAATAATCTAGCCTTTAACCATCACATGTCTACAGTAGTGAAGAAATAATTCTATGTTGTGCAATTTATAAACAAAGGTATGGCTTCTAGTCCAAGGAAGTCATTGTTCCAATGTATTTGGCATTCATCAGCAGTATCATTGAGTACAATTCCTCCTTTGGTATGTACCCCAAAATGCATATCTAACAACTGGAGTGTCTACAGAAGTTCCTCTGTAAAAGAATTCAGGGGATAAGTAACATGCCTTGTGCAGACCACCTCAGGGCCCTACCAATGTATTCTGTTTCCTACAGGATGTTGAGGAGAAATCTATGCCTGGCAAACAGGGCATTGTCAGACCTCACTCTGATGGACCTCCTGCATATCTGAAAAAACAAACAGCACCAGAATTACCTATTCTAAAGACTTAAACCTTGCCTGTGATGTAAACAGGACCTGCTAGGGAGACAGGTATGTATCCCAGAGACTATCCCTTCTCTATAATAGGCTCACCATACATGTGAAACAGATCTCCTCCCTAACCCAATTCAAGTGTAACTTGGATAATTGGATGGGGAACAGGAAATTTATCCCATGGACACAGACAGCCTGTAAATGGTTAATCTCCCAGGCCCCTGCTTGTAAATGTTTCACCTCCCAAGAACCTGCTTACACTTGTTAAGGGTACCAGAATTTGTCAGAAATTTGGGATGGAAAAGGACGTTGTGGTCATTAGTCTAGTAAACATCTATGAACCTATACACACACATAGATACACACAGATACACACACACACACACACACACACAAAAACACACACACACACACACACACACACACACACACACACACACACACACACACACACACACACACACACACACACACACACACACACACACACACACCTGTATTTATTAATTTATCCTTTGTTGACTGGGATAGTCCCACTAGGCTTCTAGCTTCTTTTCATGGGAGACCCAAGATGGTATTTATACTACTAGGGGAACTTTCTCTACTCTTTTTTGTTGTATATATATATATATATATATATATATATATATATATATATATATATATATATATATATATATATATATATATATGAATGCGTATGTGTGCGTGTGTATGTATGTATATATCTATATATATATATATATATATATATATATATATATATATATATATATATATATATATATGTATAGTGCATGTGCGTGCATGAGTGTGTATATATCTATATTTATCCATATATATATATATATATATATATATATATATATATATATATATCATAAGATGCACAATTTCTGATAAATATATACATAGAGACATAAACACAGAAGCAGACAAACGCATTCATACATACACAATTACTGCTAAGTACAAAGAAAATCTGAACATCAATATAAAAATCATAAAATGAGATTAATTGCCTGCAGCAGGTGTTGTCAGCCTTTCAATCTCAAATTATTTCCAGCATGTATTTGCTACATGTTTTCTAGAAGTACTAAATAAGTAAGGAAGAATGAATTTGCTGACTTTGTCAGTGACTTGGAAAGACAGACAGTACTGATTTTAAAGAACTTGATATAGATATTTTGGAAAATTATAGAAAACAATATTTGCCAGCATGTTTTAGTTCACTGTTTTTGATATGCTAGATTAGTTTTTATTGATGAGCTATTTCTAAAAAATAAACTAAAATGAGCCAAATGATACAGATGCGCTATTTATAAAAGACTAATTTGGTCAAACTGATTTTATTCAGTACTAGAAAAGCATGTGCAATGGACACTGTGTTTCTTGCATTTTGTAATAAACAATATAACTGCTGTACTGGAAAGCAAACAAATAGTGTATTCAGTAAGGAGTAATTTTTTTGCAGTACAGGAAGAATATATTACTGAAAAGTGCAGCAATTTCAAAACATAAAAACAACACAGGCTGCAACAGTTTCTTTGTACTGGTTTCAGTGTTAAAAAGTTGTGTAACATGATTTTGAGTTGCACCTGATGCAGCGGTGTTTTCACATACACTCATTAAGAGATAGTATTTCTTAATTTAGCGGTGTATCATTTAATTCCTGTAGTACTCTGTTCGGATTTCAGGGCACATTCTGACTGGGATGACAGCATCTTCTTCCAGTCATTAGTGAAAAGGCACACTGTAGCAGTTTCTCTCCACTTAAATCTGGAGAAGGGAGACCACTGTCCCTTCAACAGTGGCAGTAACAGCATCAAGTGAAAGCAGGGAATGATGGGTGAGCTGGGTCTTACTGAAGCATCAGATAATGGTCGCAGGGTGACTGCATCCCATGCATATTTTAAAAGATGCACAGCATGAGAGAAAGAAATATGCTTAGCACAATCAGAGCATCTGAAATCGATGTTCAGATCCAGATGGCTAATGGTCCTGCTTTGACCTTTACATACCTCTTCATACTGCAGTAGATTATCGCATGACACAAAAGACTATATAAAATGCAGGTGCTGTCTGCAGGTAAAAGTATTTATTTTACAGATGACACTCTGGAGGAAAGCTCAACAGTGAAACTGTTACAAGCTGATCAATATACAGTTATTATATGACAACAGTATACATGCAGAATGACAGGTTATAGTCATTCGTATGCAGTCACATGGAAACAATTGGCAATAGGTTAGATCTGATAGAAGTCAGCTTACTATTATCTGAAGATTGAAACAAAAAGGTTAGAGAAGTATGGGAAAAAGTGGAGTGCAGACAAAGAAAGGACAGAATTATTTACAAGAGATAATTTCTCCTTTGAAGCGTTTCAAGAGAGCTCACAAGTAGTCATTGATAAATTTCCTTTCATTTTTATTAAATAATATGACTCAAACGAATGCAGATTGTTTTTTTCCTGCCAGTCAGGAAGGAAGGAATGTAGGCCGTTTTTGAAGTTTTGACGATTAGCATAACATGATGAAGTCATACAACATTTGGATATATGTGAAGCTCACCTAGTATGATTGCTTTTTTCCTGACTCTTAGGTGTTCATCACCTTCTGTTCGTTATGCCTCAGGAATGTGACATCATTCACGGTGCCCTGCTACATTTGTAAATGAGAGGTAGGTGATGCATACATCTGAAACAACATAGACGTTTCCGTCACCAGGAGTGATGCATTATCAACCCATCACACTTATCAAAGAAATAAATTCTGACAGCCATTAAAGATCACTTAATCCACCTCATGTGCTACTTACTTAATCTATATATCCTACTTAAAATGAAAACTTTTTCAAAATCTCACTGTCTTGTTTTGTTTCATGCACTCTTGAATTATTATGTTGTTCTAAGTGTGTAACGTCTTCTGTAAGTTTATTCCTCTCATTTGCTACCTTTCTGTGAAAATACTTCTCAGAAGTCTCTTTGAGCTATACATCTTGTATCTACAGATTGTATCCTCTAATAGCATACAGCATTTGTAAAAGATGGTATCCATTTACACTATGTAAATTCCTTTGATATATTTGCTGACTCCTTTAAGACCGCACATGTTATACTCCTATAGTCTCACTCCATATTGCTTCAGGTGAAGGTCATCTGCTATTTTTGTTACCTACTGAATTTTACCTCTTCTCCCTCTGTACCGCATGTAGCACCTTACTCATGTGTGCTAACCTTAACCCTAACCATACCCATAATCCAGTCCCCAACCCCATACATTATAATACTGATATCACTTTCCCCAACAGTACTATTACACAAGACAAAATAACAGAAATCACATGACAACCATTTTTAACAGTGAATCTATCTCCTTACCTAACTTGTGCTCTGAACCCAAACCATGAATGACTGAACATGCACAGCTGCTATTGTGACAAAAGGAGATACTACCAGCACAGCTAGCTGGATATTTGTAAATAATTATATGTCATTAGTCAATATTGAAATGATTTATACAAGATGCTTGTGGTACAAATGTATTAGAACTGTATGTCATGTGTATATCAAACTGCCTGTACAGATATGTGTGTTGAAAAGGTATTTGCAAAGTACTGTTTGAAATGTAACCACGGTGTGCCCTACTGAAAGAGAACAGAAATGTACGTGCACTCTTGTAACTGTTTAAATGTATATATGTTAACAGTGGAAACTGGAGCAGGAGGTTAACCTCAGTCCAGCAGACTTTAGAAATTAATATTTGAAAATAAATTACTTGACAGGACGCAATAAAGAGGCTATCTTTCAAGTTTTCAATGTAGCTAGAAACAAAGAGTCTGTACTAGGAAGCTTTCTGTATTGTCTTTGGAATGAACTAGATGCTACTTTTGAAGCATGAAGGAAGGCAATTGTTTTATGACTTCCAGCATATGCCAAAGTTCTGAGGAAAAGCCCTTGTATGTATATTATTACAGGTAGATGCTAAATGCTGCCAGCTTCTAGCAATGGGGGTTTGGGCCTGAGAACTAGAGGTCAGATGACCAGAAATTATGTCATTCTGCAAGCTATCCAAGCAGTAATATTTTAGATATTAATTTGAGAAGTCTCTTAGTGAGACAGAGCATTCTGTCTTGGACCTGACAATAACAACAAGAAAAAAACATTTACCACATCTGCCTTGCTCTAATGCAGTAAGTTTCTAGGGAACAGTATAACTCTCTTAGATTCAGTCAGGAATATAGTAAAGCTTAGTTTAGATGTTTTTCTTTATCTGCATCAGCCTGTACTGCAATGTTATTTTAAATATTTCCTGTGGTTTTGAACTCTGGTGTCACTGTGAATATATATTTAGTATTGTGTTGATCTTTTATTATTTATTATTAAACATATTTAAACCTTTCATTGTGGCTGATCTGTGTGGAGCTATTTAAGTTTTGAGAATACTTATATATTTATTTGTTGACACTGTGTGGGTCACTCCTAATAGCCTCATTCTTGGTCAAACTACCATTTGTATTAGTATTAATATTACACAGTAAGATTGGACACCCTTTGTTAAGGGCCTTAAAGTAGATGATAAGGAGTGACTGGTGGCAGTGATAACAACCTTACAGTCTGGGCAGAAGGAGGCATAGTTAGTATACCTGTGCCAGCCTATCCCAGGTATGTGTGTGTGTGTGTGTGTGTGTGTGTGTGTGTGTGTGTGTGTGTGTGTGTGTGTGTGTGTGTGTGTGTAAATCAAACCTTAAAGAGTGTGTGTGTCAGGTACTTGGGCAGGACATGAAGCACTGGTTGGACAGAGAGGATGCTGAAAGTCTTGGCTTGGTCATTCAGCTGAGATCTCAAATTTATAGCTGTGCCAGTGGATAATCTTATTGGGGATCTGGAGAAACCAGCCCAAAACTGATTGTGGTCTCTGTGTGCTCTTAAGGGAAATTGCACTTGATATAAAGAGCTGCAGCTGGAAATACTGTTTGTGCCTGTTATCCACCCAGTGAACGTCCCCCACTATTGCCAGTGGTGAGGATTGAGGTTCCTTGATTATTGGTTCAGTGGAGGGTCATTACCATTATAACTTGCACTTCTTCACAATCACAGCTTTTTCATTCAAACATTAATTTTCCTGCACATCCTGCTTGCCTACACTATATAAACCATTAATTCGGCCATGTGTAATTCTCACAAATGAACATTAACTGATGTGTGCATTCTGTCTCTTTTTTTTTACACCACCATAAAACTGTTCAGCCAAATGAGTATTCAAACTTTTGAGTTACAACCATGTTGATAGATAGATAGATAGATAGATAGATAGATAGATAGATAGATAGATAACTAGATAGATAGATGGATAGACAGCGAGAAAGACAGAGATCTTATTCCACTGACGTATTAAATAAGGTCAGGTGGAGCACAGAGAAATAAAGCCCTGACTATGGCCCAGGTGATCCAAGTATGGCTAACATCTTTGGCACCTGATGGAGCTTACACGAAAGAAAGGAATGAAGGTTTAGAGCCTATTCACTTGTCTCACTGGAGAGTGGGGTACACATGCAAAGGATAATTGCCAGTGAAGACTGGAACAATGCCTTTTTGCAAGTATGCAAGGATTGTCCTGCTAGTTTATTTAATTATTATTTTTTTTTTATTTTCAGCATTGATACTAATTTCATGTCCCACTTCTGAGATGCAAATTGTGTGTGTGAGAAGTGGGGATGAAGGTAGGCTATTCATTCTAGTAATTGCTTTGTGCTACAAACTTAAATGGCTACTCATTTTATAAATCTGTCTCTTTATCTTGTGCATAGCCTTATGTCCCAGTTAGTGGCTCAAAAAGGTTCTGTAACAGTCCATTATCCCACTTATCAAACTATAAATAAATAAATAAGCTGCCCTGCCTTCTGCCATCTGATTCACATGGGGGGGGGTGATTGGGCAATCATGATTCCTGAGCAGGAACTAGCCTTGGAGAGAGCTGTCTGTCATCCCTGACAGAATGAATAACACATATGGGTTACAGTAAGAGCCACTGAGCAGGTCCACTGGGGAAAAAATAAAGCAAAGTACTGTTAAGTGGTAGAAAAGAATGGTACACTTTAATAATATCATCAAAACCAAATACTTTTTCTTCTCAGATTTTTGCAGACAAATTATTTAATCTTCAAAATAAAATATAAATGACTTCTATTATATTATCAGATCAAAAGCAAGGAAATCACAACTTCTATGATGACTGCACAGTAATCAACAGGTTAGTTAGAGCTCTTCCAGTGTGAACATTGAAATTGAGTGAATTGCCCCTTAACAACTGTGCATTTTTTTTAAAAGATGTGCACTATTAAAATGCAAAAACAATTTAGAATAAGTACGTTTTCTATAAATACTAGAACCCAAGATAAATCTTGTGGAGTGGAGGACAGGAGGAAATGAATGGATTTTTGAGTTACATCAATGGTAGCACTGATTTTCTGAGATTCTCCCACTCCTTTCGTGATGTCAGCATTTCTTACTTGGATGTTATAGTATGGCTAATATTTATAGGAAACCTACTTATTCTAAATTGTTTCTGCACTCGAATAGCGCACATCCTTTTAAACAAAAATGCACAGTTGTTAAGGGGCAATTGGTTAGGGCAGCACATATGTGCACTTGGGATGATAATTTTCATGCTCAGTGCCAGTTGCTCAAACAAATATTTTTAAAGTGGGGGTATACTGATTCCTTAATCGATGAGAATATGTTTGGCAACAGCACTATAAGTAAAAGGCACCGGTAGTGTGTTTAGCCCAGTGCACTCTCTGCAGAGCATTCTATGTGGGTAAAACCAACAGAAGGCTAAGAGAGCGCATCAGGGACCATATGTAGTGTTTGAAAGGAGAATAAACTTATAGTGCTGTTGCCAAACATATTCTATCTTGTGGAGCTGAACATCACTTTCAGTTTAATGAACTAGAAATAGTTAAAGAGGATGTCAGGATGGGTGACATCAGTTCAACAACAGAGGAGAGAGAGCTTGACTGGATGATAAGACTGGGGGCACATATAGAACAGGGTTTGAATGACCATCTATCCATTGTTTCCAAGTTGAAAAATAGGAGACTGCTAAAATGAACACATGAAATAAATTGACATCACTGACTTCTATGATGTTAGCTCTACTTTATTTTATTTTAATTCTGTTATTTTATGCTTATTGTATATGCATCTTAGAGGTATATTTTATAGGGAGTGCTTTAATTTAATGGTGGGGAGGTGCTTTGAGTATAGGATTGACTGTGATTTGTTTATTTGAAATTTGAGTATTTGCATGAGTATAAAGGGGGGGGCTGAGTCTGCTTGTTTATGGTCTGCAGAAGTTTGGGAAAGCACTTACCTGTTGTAACTTGCTTGCAATAAAGGGATTTTATCTGGAAATAAAATGTGTGGATGTATAACTTGACCTGGCTTGAGACTGTGAACAGTCTGTGGATTTATAACTTGACTTAGCTTGAGACTGTGAGCATTCTGCCATAGCTGCTTCAATATTTGGCTGCATTCATTCCTTTTTTTGTATCATTGAGTGGCAATTGGGACCTTGAGGTTTGTTTTTTCTTAATCTCAGACTTAGTATATCTCATTCAAGCGTATATAGGTTCATAGGTTCATAGGTAGGTACTAGACTATCTGCCCAAAGGCATTTATAAGCCTAGCAAGAATGTGTTGGCTTTCGCCGCCCCCTTAGATTAAATCCCTGTGCCTCTGTCCAGCAGAGCCATTGAAGTGATCCCTGGGGTAAACTTTCTGTTTCCCATCCACTCATCAAGGTTTCTCTTGAAGAGGGTTAGCGAGGAGCTCTGCCTAATGTAGATTGAAATCTTGTTCCAGAGCATGGGACATCTCTGGGACAGGAATCTATCCCTCCAGCATGTCCTATTTATTGTTGTGTTGAGGTTTAGATCCCTGGAGCATGTGCCTCAAGAGGATATGGTTTACTTTAGGTGGAGCATGTCCATCAATTCTGGGTTGGACATGGGCTTGTATGTCAGGCAGAGATCACCTCTGAGTAGGCGGTATGCAACCAAGTACAGCTGGAGTTTCTTCAGTCGAGCTGCATAGGGCATCTGCTTGAGGCCATTGATCCTCTTGGTGAGGTACTTCTGTGGTCTTTCCAGTTGTTGCAGGTGTCTTGTAAGGTACATCTCAAATGGGGCATTGTACTCTATGATGGGTCTGATGAGTGATGCATAGAGGGGCCCAATGACCTCTTTCGATCTGGATGCAAACCCTTTTGTGATTAGGTGGACCACATAGAAGGATTTTCTAACCACCTTGGCAATGTGATTATCAAAGGAGAGGTTACTATCTACTTGGGTCCCCAAATCCCTTATTATGTCTTCCATATTTAGGGGGCTACCACCTATGTGGTAGTTTGTGGATACTTTGTTTTTTCCAAAGGGGATGACTATGCACTTTTTGGCATTTAGCTTGAGGCCATGGGTTTGACACCAGTTATCTGTCTCAGTGAGACCCTTTTGGAGGATGTCTGTGTCAGTCGGAGAGTCAATTATAGCCCCTAGTTTGCAGTCGTCTGCGAACTTGGTCAGCCATAGTCCTCCTGTGCTTGCCTGTACCTCTGAAAAGTATATGCTGAACAGGAGGGGTCCTAGGACTGAGCCCTGGGGAACACCACTTGTAACCAGTTTAGAGTCAGACCTAGCTCCCGCAACTCTTACCATGTGGGTTCTGTCCATGAGCCAGTTGGCAACCCATCTCGTGACATAGGGGTTTATGTTCAGGCTGGTGAGCTTGTCTATAATACCTGAGTGGGGAATGGTGTTGAAGGCCTTTGCATGGTCTAGGTAGGCTGTGTGGACCAGCTTTCCCTCGTCTATAGCCTTGGTAACTGTTTCAAAGAAGTCCACCAGGTTTAGGAGGCATGATCTGCCCTTAAAGCCAATCTGGGTAGGGTCCAGTGTTTGGAGATTTCCAATGTCTCTGTTAATGAGATCCATGATGATGCACTCCATAGCTTTGCAGACCAAGCTAGTCAGGCTTATAGGGTGATAGTTCCCCGGGTCCGTTGTGGCTCCACCTTTGTGGAGTGGAATAACCGTTGCTGTGCGCCACTCTGTGGGCATGTAGCCTGTGGAGAGGCTGGGTTTAAACAGTGTGTTTAGGTGAGGGGTTAGTTCATCTCTGAGCTCGTGTAGGACACAGCCTGGGACACTGTCTGGTCCCATTGATGCTGTGTTTTTGGCTTTGGAGAGGGCTGTTTTAACCTGAGTGTCTGTGATTTCAGGGGCACTACATTCTTCTGATATAGTTATGAGCTCTTTTGAGAGTGAGGGGGGTGACGTTTGCACTGAACCTGTCTGCCAGGATGTTGCCTATATCGGTTGGTTCAGTGTATTTTGTGCCATTCTGCACTAACTCCGAGAAGATCTGAGAATTGCCACTTATATTCTTGACATAGCTAAAGAATGCCTTGTGGTTATCTTTGGAGTCCATGGCAATTTTTCTTTTGAAGCTAGCCTTGGATGATTTTATGAAGGAATGTAGTTTCTTGCTGATACTGATCAGGGATGTCTTCCCTTCTTGGGATTTTACTCTTTTCTGTACTAGTTTCCTCCTTCTATTGTAGATCTTGTTTATGGCAGAGGTCCACCAGACTGGTTTCCTTTTCTTGGAAGAGTGAGTCTTGGTTTTGTTTGGGATAGCATGATCCATGCATTATTGTAGGTGCCCATAGAGTGCATTAGTAAAGGAGTTTGCAGCTTGGACAGCGTTATCCTTTGGCATAGGGGCTTTATATAGCGCATTTGTTCTATTTTCTCAGTTAATAGCCATAGGTCCTTACAGCATCTAGAACATTTTTGGGTGACTGGTTTCTTTAACTAAGTGACTTACTAGCTAATAGTAGACAGTATGAGAAAGTGTAAGAAATAATTAAAACATGACACTGAGTGTTAATGTCACATGTCCCACAGTAGAGAAGTGAATCACTTTTTGCCACTTGTTATTCATTTTTTCATATTTATGTTCATATTTTCATAGCTTTTGTATAGCTGACAAAGTGAGTATGGTTACTATGAGACAGTGGTTTAATCTGAAAATTTTAGTGTGACACATTAGCAGGTTTATAACAGGCATGATATTTTTAAGGTCTTATTGAAAGCCAATAGGTTTCTTAAGTATAAATTTTCCATGATGAAAAAAATCCAAAATGGGAAAGAGATAATGAACAGAGTGGTCATACCTGAGTGGAGGAGTAAAGAGAGTAACAGACCAGGTAAGTACTAGCCAGAAGGGAACACTGCAATGCAGAGAGAGCAATGTATTCAGAAGTGCATCTAATGTCAGATTGGATAAACTGAATGAGGGGCAAGTGGGTGTGACAACAGCAAATGTAAAGTGAATATGACTTTAAGGAGGGAGGTGAACTTGGGCTTGTGGGTGGGCAGTTTGTACAGAAAATATATAATTCAGACTCATTTTACATAGCTGATGAAAAATAATAACAGAAATGCTCCGAAACACATCCAAATAAGGTTTAATGCCATACAAAAACAAATAAAAATAATGTATTAAGCGCTTAGCTGATGAAAAATAATAACAGAAATGGTCCGAAACACATCCAAATAAGGTTTAATGCCATACAAAAACAAATAAAAATAACGTATTAAGCGCTTTCATCTCTCTCAGGAGACTTCATCAGAATACAATTAATGCCATGTCCTCTTCCATTTTTATACAAATTTACAAATTAAATCATTAATTGTGTCACCAATCAGATTCCGTTTGGCAAATATTGCTCATTACCATTTAAAAAGACATATTTGTCACCACATCATTGAATGCTTTAAAAAAACTATAAAAACAAAGTAGAATAATTAATTTATGTATTCCAAACCTTTGTATTAGTGAATGTAATATACTTTAATAGCATCTTTGACTAATTAAATAATTTAAGTTATGTTACTAGCCCTTTCTACCAACATGGATGTAATAGAAACTGTTTCATTCAGCCCCGGTGGAAGCATAGCTGCTAATTTCAGCTGCCAAACAGTTTCTTTCTTCTTTAACAAATTTTTCCAATCCCCCCTCCCCCCATCTGGGGTTCAAATTAACCTTATCCAGTATTCCAAAAGAAAATGTTATAAATGCGGGACAAATAAGGGAATGCTTATATAGAGCACTGGTCATCTTTTTGTTTTTTATATCATTTGTGTGCTCATAGATTCTTGTTTTAAACGCACACTCAGTCTTGCCCACATAAAAATGGGGGCATGTCTCACACACTGCTAAATAGACCACTCTATTAGTACTGCAATTCCCTCTCTTAAGAAACACTCTACTTTGTCCACAATTCTCCAATTTTACAACCCTTTCTTTCATAACATATGAACATTGCCCACATCTTCCACAAGCCCTAGTGACTTGTGTCGTATTGTTCAAATAATCTCTTGAAATTTGGTGCGGTTTTAGTGACAAAAATAGGCTGACTTCCCAATTTCTCAGCCACTTCTTTGTTGGTTTTTATAAATATTCCAGTTATGCTTTAGAGCCTTTTGAATTCTACCAGTAAGGTGTTTATGCTCCAGAACACAGGCTTTGCTGTAACTCTTACTTGCTTCTGAATTTACTTCTTTGGTTAAACCAACCCCCAAAAGTGGCCGATAGCACGTACCCCACTTACTATACACATCATGAATTATTCCATCTACCAAGGTCATCCAATTCCTCACTAACATCCTCATGATGTGAGGTCATCCGAGCTACTCTTATTGCCTGTCCCTTAATAATGCTCCTCTTTTGGAACAAGGGGCGGTTACTATTG
This sequence comes from Protopterus annectens, assembly GCF_019279795.1. Taxonomy (NCBI): domain Eukaryota; kingdom Metazoa; phylum Chordata; order Ceratodontiformes; family Protopteridae; genus Protopterus; species Protopterus annectens. The sequence continues at coordinate 1,419,271,366 of NC_056735.1, forward strand.
AAGTGTAAGTAAGAGTTACAAAAAGTATCCTTTCTGAATACTCTAGATCTAAAACCATTTATATAGATTCATAGGTTCATAGGTTGATACTAGGCTATCTGCCCTAGGGCATTTATAAGCCTAGCCAGAGTGTGCTTGGCTTTCGCCACCCTTTTAGATTAGTTGACTGTGCCTCTGTATAGTAAGTCACAAAAAGTAGCCCTTTTAAGGCTAGTTTACTGTACCTCTGTCAAGCAGGGGCACAGAAGAGATCCCAGGGGTAAACTTATGATCTCTCATCCATTCGTCAAGATTTCTCTTGAAGAGGGTCAGTGAGGGACTCTGCCTAACATGGATTGAGATTTTGTTCCAGAGTAAGGGGAGCCTCTGGGATATGAATCTGTCCCTCCAGCATGTCCTATTTATTTCTGTACTGAGGTTCAAGTCCCTGGAGCGTGTAGCTCTAAGGGATTTGGATTTCCTGAGGTGAAGCATGTCCATTAATTCTGGGTTGGACATGGCCTTATACATCAGACACAGATCGCCTCTGAGTAGGTGGAACACAACTGAGTAGAGCTGGAGTTTCTTTAGCCGAACTGCATAGGGCATCTGTTTGAGCCCCTTGATCCTCTTGATGAGATACTTTTGGGGTCTTTCCAGTTGCTGCAGGTGTCGGGTAAGGTACATCCCAAATGGGGCATTGTATTCAATTATGAGCCTGATAAGTGATGAGTAGAGGGGCACAATGATGTCTCTTGATCTAGATGTGAACCCTTTCATGATAAGGTGGGCTATATAGAAGGTCTTTCTAACCACTTTGGCAACGTGATTGTCAAAGGAGAGATTGCTATCTACTTGGGTCCCCAAGTCCCTAATTACTTCTTCCATACTTAATGGATTATCACCTATGTGGTAATTTGTGGGCACTTTGTTTTTCCTCAAAGGGGATGACTATGCACTTTTTGGCATTTAGCTTTAAGCCATGGCTCTGGCACCACTTATCCGTCTCCGTGAGACCCTTTTGGAGGATGCTTGTGTCAGCCGAAGAGTCATATCATGTATAATAAGTGTATCCAAATAATGAATCCTATCCTGATGTTTCTTAAGAGAGGGAATTGCAGTACTAATAGAGTGGTCTATTTAGCAGTGTGTGAGACATGCCCCCATTTTTATGTGGGCAAGACTGAGTGTGCGTTTAAAACAAGAATCTATGAGCACACAAATGATATAAAAAACAAAAAGATGACCAGTGCTCTATATAAGCATTCCCTTATTTGTCCCGCATTTATAAAATTTTCTTCTGGAATACTGAATAAGGTTAACTTGTACCCCAGAGGGGGGATTGGAAAAATTTGTTAAAGAAGAAAGAAACTGTTTGGCAGCTGAAATAAGCAGCTATGGTTCCACCAGGGCTGAATGAAACAGTTTCTATTACACCCATGTTGGTAGAAAGGGCTAGTAACATAACTTAAGTTATTTAGTTATTCAAAGATGTTATTAAAATATATTGCATTCACTAATACAAAGGTTTGGAATACATAAATTAATTATTCTACTTTGTTTTTATTGTTTTTTTAAAGCATTCAGTGATGTGGTGACAAATATGTCTTTTTAAATGGTAATGAACAATATTTGTCAAATGGAATCTGATTGGTGACACAATTAATGATTTAATTTGTAAATTTGTATTAAAATGGAAGAGGAAATGGCATTAATTGTATTCTGATGAAGTCTCCTGAGAGAGATGAAAGCACTTAATATGTTATTTTTATTTGTTTTTGTATGGCATTAAACCTTATTTGGATGTGTATCGGACCATTTCTATTATTATTTTTCATCAGTTTTTATACAATTATTTGGTTTTGCTAGTGTTTTAAAGTTTTGTGCTGTCTGGGACCCTCCATGGATACACAGGATGTTTTCAACCTATCCGGTATCGATGGTTCCAATCATGGGCACCAAACTGAACTGTTGCAGCTGAGGGAAGAAGTAAGCCAGATCAGAGGTGATTTAACCAGGCTCATTGAACCTTTTTTTCCAAAAAGAAGGGATTGCGAGTACAACTGGTGGAGGAAATACTACTGTTAACCAGGTGGGCATGAATATGCATGAGGCGAACCAGGAGGAGATACGGGCTTCTAGCCCTATTGGTCCTATGGATCAGGTGGTCCAAAGAACGGAGTCGAGGGAAGATGGCGCCGCAGATATGGGAGAGCAGCGTTTTGGTTTGGATTCTAATCACACTGTTGGTGGGGTCGTTTGGAGCAAGGAAACACAGCGCAATGGCCTTCGAGGCAATGGTTCTTCTAACAAAGGTACTGTAAAATCAATAGCTTCTGGTCCCAATGGCTTTGGTAATACAGTGAGCCAGTCGGCAGTACTGGGCAATAAATGGCATTCAAATGTGAATGCAGAAAGCAATTTTAGTCTAATTGACTTCATTTTTAAACAGTTCAGTTTTAATCAGCCCAGTTCTAATGAGGCTTCCGCTAGGGTACTGCTTCAGGTTGATGAACACAATTTTGGTTCATTAAAAGAATTCATTTTTTATTTTGAGAAGAGACTGTTTAAATTAAAGACAACACAAATTGACATTGCTTATTTAAAAGAATGTTTAAACTTAAAAATAGTCCCTCAGGGGCTCAGACTTTATAAGTTTCCATTTGGCTTATCTTATGACAATGATGTTATTATCGATTTTATTGAATTTTTTGATAATATTGGAATGGATTTTTTTAAGAAAAATGTTTTTTTATTATGAAAAACAAAAGGTTGCTCTAACTCGGGAAATTGAGGAGTTGGGAAAATTAGGGAAGATTTGTTATTTCCCCAGTAAATATTGGTTAAGGTTGAGAGGAGAGGTAATAATATTTTTCATAAAAAGTAACGGAAGTTAGAACATGATTTAAAGCAATATCACAAAAAAGAAGTTTATCCTACCCCCACAGTATTGATTTTAATAATAGAAAAAGTAATGGAAGGGAAGAGTTGGGAGCACTTAGTTATAGTGAGGTATTAAGGGTGAACAATGAAAACATCACCCAAATGGAATATGAGAGGGTAGAGGGACAGGATTTTCTGAATATCAGACGCTCGGAGAGACTGGCACAGAGAAATATAGAGAAGGGGAAATACAACCAGAATTCCTACCAACAGATACAGAAGAAGGGTTATTACCAAACAAACAGATACAGGAATTAGTTAATAATATAGTGAAATGCAAAAATGGTTTTACTGTTTATAATTACACAAGTAGAGAGGTCACAGATGAATATTTTTGTTTGTTATGTAAAGGAATTAAATTTATTCCCTAGGGAAGAAGCAATTTAGTGGACAATGTCCTGGCTCTAAAATTTTATACTAGGAAATTAAATTTTGAGTTGCAGTTCAACGATAGAGATGGAGAAGTAGGTGAAGGGAATACAATGAGTGAAAATAGATGGAAAAAGAGAAGCATTTACAACCCACCACTACATCCATTAGTGGATACGTTTGAAAAATTAGTGTTGGAAAATTTATATAATATACACACTTTAGACAGAAAGATTCCCTGGAATTTAACCAGAGAAGAACACAATTTATTAATGGATTTTAGAAAAGACAAAACAATATGCATCATGACCCCAGATAAAAGGGGTGGGGTGGTCTTGTTTAAGAATGAAGATTATATAAATGAAATGCAACAACTTTTATTTAAAGAAATTACATACACAGCGGTGTCTATAAATCAAATTAATGTTTCATATTCCAGAATTGATTCATATCTGGAAGAATTAAACAACAGGATAAATGGTGATGTATATGATTTCTTATGTAAGAAATATCATAATATTTCGGTATTCTTCGGAATACCAAAAATGCACAAAGACATAAGAAAGCCCCCCTTTAGACCCATAGTGGCCACCAAAGGTTCCAAGACTCAACCCTTGGCTGTATTCATTGATCAAAATGTACAGCATGTTGTAGAAAAGACATCTCACTTGGTCAAAGACTTGTGGGACTTTTTGGGGTTACTCAAACAGGAACTGTAGTCCAAGGAATTGATTTTGTTAACTATAGATATAAAGGACCTGTTTACAGTTATACCCAATGTGGAAGGGTTAGAATTTTTTGAAGAAACTTTATTTCAGTATTCAGACTTACCCCATGAGCAGGTGACTCTGATTTGTGAATTAATTAGTTTGCTGTTGGAAAACAACTTTATTTAGTTTGAAGGGGAATATTACCAACAAACTCGAGGTGCTGCCATGGGTGTATATGCCAATTTAGTTCTTTTAGGATGGGAGAATAGATTTGTGATAGGCTGCCCCATTGGAATAAAATACAGTTGTATTCTTGCTTCTTGGATGATATTTTTATTTTATGGAAAGGAACAGTGGCTGAGATTGAGATTGAGGAATTTATGGTTTATCTAAACAATTCAACACATTTTTTAAAATTCACTCATAATTTTCATCAGGATAGGTCTAATTATTTGGATACACTTATTATACATGATATAAATGGTTTTAGATCTAGAGTATTCAGGAAGGATACTTTTTGTAACTCTTACTTACACATCAATAGTAACCACCCATTGTTCCAAAAGAGGAACATTATTAAGGGACAGGCAATAAGAGTAGCTTGAATGACCTCACATCATGAGGATGTTAGTGAGGAATTGGATAAAATCACACATATGTTTTATGAAAGGAGTTACCCCATGCCCTTGGTAGATGGAATAATTCATGATGTGTATAGTAAGTGGGGTACATGGTATCGGCCACTTTTGGGGGTTGGTTTAACCAAAGAAGTAAATTCAGAAGCAAGTAAGAGTTACAGCAAAGCCTGTGTTCTGGAGCATAAACACCTTACTGGTAGAATTCAAAAGGCTCTAAAGCATAACTGGAATATTTATAAAAACCAACAAAGAAGTGGCTGAGAAATTGGGAAGTCAGCCTATTTTTGTCACTAAAACCGCACCAAATTTCAAGAGATTATTTGAACAAAAAATTGAAACAGAGGACAATACGACACAAGGCACTAGGGCTTGTGGAAGATGTGGGCAATGTTCATATGTTATGAAAGAAAGGGTTGTAAAATTGGAGAATTGTGGACAAAGTAGAGTGTTTCTTAAGAGAGGGAATTGCAGTACTAATAGAGTGGTCTATTTAGCAGTGTGTGAGACATGCCCCCATTTTTATGTGGGCAAGACTGAGTGTGCATTTAAAACAAGAATCTATGAGCACACAAATGATATAAAAAAACAAAAAGATGACCAATGCTCTATATAAGCATTCCCTTATTTGTCCCGCATTTATAAAATTTTCTTTTGGAATACTGGATAAGGTTAATTTGAACCCCATATGGGGGCGGGGGGCTTGGAAAAATTTGTTAAAGAAGAAAGAAACTGTTTGGCAGCTGAAATTAGCAGCTATGCTTCCACCAGGGCTGAATGAAACAGTTTTGATTATACCCATGTTGGTAGAAAGGGCTAGTAACATAACTTAAGTTATTTAATTAGTCAAAGATGTTATTAAAGTATATTACATTCACTAATACAAAGGTTTGGAATGCATAAATTAATTATTCTACTTTGTTTTTATAGTTTTTTTTAAAGCATTCAATGATGTGGTGACAAATATGTCTTTTTAAATGGTAATGAGCAATATTTGCCAAATGGAATCTGATTGGTGACACAATTAATGATTTAATTTGTAAATTTGTATAAAAATGGAAGATGAAATGGCATTAACTGTATTCTGATGAAGTCACCTGAGAGAGATGAAAGCACTTAATACGTTATTTTTATTTGTTTTTGTATGGCATTAAACCTTATTTGGATGTGTATCGGACCGTTTCTATTATTATTTTTCATCAGTTTTTATACAATTATTTGGTTTTACTCATTTTACATAGCTAACAGTACAGAAGTGAATACAATCACAGTAAACGTCAGGTGAATGCAAGGAATTTCTGATTGGTGCATTAGAAAGCCTAGAGAATTGCCATAAGATGTTCTCTGTTGCATTTCAGTTTAGTATCTGTCTAAATTTGCATTCAAAATGACAGACATTAAGTTAAAATGGAACAGACAAGGAAGAGAACTAAAGTTCACTGTGGCATGTAGCTTTGTGCCTGTGCAAATATGCTAAGAGCAGGAACTATTTAATTATTTTGTTCTCTGTTTGACCCCTTGGCTGAAGAGTAGCAGGATGTATTTTAGCAACTCTGAAATATTTATTTATTTATCTTCTGTACAGTTCTTTCTAGCAGCAGAACGTCTGTCGCCTTGCAGAAAAAATGCAATGCATTTCTATCTAGGACATTGACTGGAGGAAAGGTATAATAAAGTAACCTGCATAGATAGCGTGAAAGGTAAGTGAGGTTTGGCAACAAACCAAGTTGTCCTGGGATGGGTCTATATTATAATAGCAAAACTCCCTTTAACCGAACACGAAAACACCGACACGTATTGCGCGAAATGCGAATATGCCAAACGTACTAAACCGCGAAATACAAAAAGTCGAATCCCCATAGGTAAGTTTAGTTAGTCATGGTTTGGGGGGATGTGCAAGTATTTGTTGTTGTTTATTATAGGGTCATTTGTCTGTGGATTGGTAGATTGTTCAATGTTACCGGTGGTTCAGTTTGAGGGATTTGTGGTTGGGGACTCTGGGGGTGGTCGTTCGGTCTGGGGATCCGAGGGGAGGCTTTCTTGTTGTATTACTTTATTATATATGGTCAGCAGCGCTGAGGCCTTTCTATGAGTTTGAGGAGTTTTGCCTGCATTACTGGGCTGTTGAGTTGTGGGTATGTGCAAGTTGGCTCTGTATAGGTTAATGCTATGGGGTAGTTGGATGGCCATTGTCATGCTGGAGATCAGGTCCGCTTGGATGGACATGGCTGGAGCATGTTTTGCATCTTCTTGTGGCACGGTGGTGTTTGCTGGACTCACAGGTGATGGGTAGTGGTGTTTTGCGGGTGTCAGTGCAATGTTGCTCTTTGCACATGCGCGGCTGCCATTGTCTGGGAGACTGAGAGGTATCTTGTTTTGTTTCTGCTCCACTGTACAGAGTTTTGCAGAGTGCCGGAGTTGGGCTGGGATTTTGGTCCACTCTGTGTTTTCTGTTGATGCAGTTAGACTGGGCTGGTCAACAGATGTAAAATTGAAAAAAAAATGTAAATGGTGTTCTGGCGGTGGTACGGGTGGGGTGAGGGCAGGTCCTGTTGCTATAGTGGTGTCCTAGTTGTGGGAGCAATGTTTGGAATGAATCCCTGTTTTTTGCTTTGTCCCCCCATCATGTCCGGCTTGGTCCTGATTTCATGTGCTGGGAGTTTGAGAGTTGTGCAATGTTTGGCTTGGTTGGTTTGGTTCTTCCTCCTCCCCCCTTTCTTTTCTTTCCTCTGTTTCTTCAGTGGAGTGGTTTGTTTTGGGGTTGCTTGGCCCATGCAGTAGTTCTTGTTTGTGTTGTTTGGGTCCCGTTTGACAGCGTTTATTCTGTCTGTTGGCGAACTGGTTTAAAAAAAAAAAGGGAATTTGGGAAGGAGAGGGAGAGATTTGGTCATGTGCGTGTTTTCAGTTGAGCTCTGATTGGTTTTGCATGGTGTCGGCTCTCCAGCTGGATGGTTCCTTTCGGCGCATGAGAGATGCATTGTGCTCGGCTGCCTTGCCTATGTAAAGTTTCATTGTTTCGCTGGAGTGTAGGACTTTACAGCCTGGTGCTTACCTTTTGTCACAGCCTTACGTGAAAAGGAAAGAAAAGAAAAACTTAAATTATAAAAAGAGAAGAGGAAGCTCTTGATTGGCATGCATTGTGATTGCACTGTCAGGGTTGTTTTTTTTTTCTTTTGTGGTGGACACAGTGGCTGGTGATGGCAGTGGTGGTTCATCCTTGGCATCCTGGCACTGGCTGTGTGGTGAAGCCATGAATGTCTTGGTGGTTGGGCTGGACACGTGTTGTTCTGGGGAGGTGGACGCTGTGTGCTTTAATGGCATTCCATAGTCCTAGTTGCTGGCTGGGGTGAGGCTGGTCAAAGGTGGATAGTTTGCTGTGTTTGGGTGGGCCTCTGCAGAGCCGTGTGAGTGTCAGTAATATCAGAGTTAGTTTTACTACAGTGCTGATGAGGAGGGAGTTTGAAAATGTGATGCTTGTCCTTACTGGGTGAATTGCTGACGGGGTGTTTTCACCTAAGCCAAGGGGAGCTTTTTGCGGGCTTAAAGTTACGGTGGCAATGGGCACGGTGCACATGTGTGGCAGATGGATGTCTCCCATTACGAGGCTGAGCTTTCTGAAGGTGTTTGTGGTAATATGGCCACAATAATATTATATATATTTAAATATATTTTATGTAAATCCATACAAAGTTTCTTGAGGTTCATTTTAGCAGTACAGTTGCAGTCATGCATTAGTTTGCATCAGAGGTCTGAGTCAGTGATCCCCTTTTTGCCCAATGCGCGCCTACCTTTTCCTCTCTCAGAAATGGTGGAACAAGGTGATGGGAGGGTTGAGCCAACATGCTGGGGGGGGATGGCAAAGGTGGATAGCACTCCAGGTTTAAATGATATTGGGTTTGGGTTGATAGTACTATTTTACAACTGAAGCAGCACATGTTATATCTGTTATCAATTGCTTTTAATTCAGAAGGGAAGCTATTTCATTTTAGATGTTTAAGGTTGCACTCCAAGTGGTATTTTGGTACATGCTCCTAGTAGCTAAGTATGGTGAGGAGAAGGGCTTTTCTATAGGGTTCTGCTTGGTTATACTTGTTTCCTTGCTGGTTCTGCTCACCATGGGGGTTGATTAGCTTGCTAGTTCATCAGGGGCACAGCAGTACAGAAGTGTTTAGGGGCTTGGGAATGGCCAGCCATGGCTGTTCACACACAGTTGCTGACATTGGGGTTGACTGTTAGTGGCAGTGCTGTCATAAGGGGATGTGGCTTCTCAGCATGTTTCTTAACCATACAGAAGTTTCCAGAAGGTCCAGACTTTTGCCTCATAATTTGGGCTGTTTTAATAACATTGTGATTTTCTGGCAATGAGTGTCTGGGGAGTCTATTTTGAGACTGGGCAGTCTCTGGGAGACAAGCTTGTCTCCTCAGCAGTTGGGGGTTTATGTCATATAGGAAATTTAAGCCTTCTGTTACTATGAGAGAAGTTAGACTTGTAGATATGGAGCATATCTCTTAGTTTATATAAAAGGGATTTTGGAGTTGAACATAGGTGGGGATAGAGTGGTAACAGGTGAAGGAGATTGGGTTAACTATTAGTTAAGTGAGCTTTAGGACAAGAGTGGAGGTTTTGTAACTTGTCAGTTCCCATTTGTAGTATAGACAGGTTTGAAATGGGAGTTTGTAATGCTGTATCAATTTGACAGACATCCTAGTTTAACAGAGGGGGTTGGGGGGGTGGGATTCATGTTCAAATGTTGATACAACAGTGGGTGCCGGGTTGGGTTAGTATTACATGTGTATTTTCAGGGCCCTATAAGTGCTGTGTGGTAGGGGGGTTGCATATGAGGCTAAGGAGACACTCACTGGCTACACATCATCTTTTGGGATCTGCCATTTACGGCTCACTGGCTACACATCTTTTGGGATCTGCCATTTATGACATAAGTCCATAATAAGTTATGGGGTATGGGCAGAGCCTTTCAGTGCCGGTTATCTATCAACACTTTCAGTTCGGGTTAGCATGCACTTTTAATTGGTAGGTAGTGGCTGCTGGGATGGAGGCTGGATTAAGGAGTGGGAAGCAGGGCATTAAGTTTTGGTTTAGTTTGTCAAGATTGTAGATTGTGTATGGGGAATTAGGGGTTTCCACTGGGGGGGGGGTGTTGAGGAGAGCATTGATGTCTCAGGTTCTTGTAAACTGCTGGTCAGCACAACTATGGTCTGTTTATTATTTGCCTTGATGGGTTAATAACTTTATCAAAGAAGCTCATAGGATGGTTAAAGGGTGATATTTATTGTAAATAGGGTTTTTAAGAGGAATGATTCTGTTTATTTCACATCATCAGTTGTAGCTTTAATGGGGGTGTATGTGAAACTTTATGGGAAATTGTGTTAAGCCATTTTATTTTCACCAGGGTTTCACTCTCTGTATTTGTGGGTGCATTTAGGCAGTTCATCATAGAACTGTGCTCTTGGTGGTGCATAAGGTCATTAAGAAATTTTCTTTATGCGTGTGTGGTGGAATTGGTGTTCTCTTTTGCAGATCACACTGAGACCTCTGATAGGGAGCTGCACAGTGTACAGTACCTGGGGGCATGAAGGAGTGTGGAATCAACAGGTGAGAGAGGAGGTTGTAGGAATGCTGGGGGATGGAGCAATATGAAAAGGTCAGTTTCTGACAGTGCAGAGGAATATGGATTTGTCTGTGGGGTTTTCCTTCCATGCAACAGCAAAGTAATGATTTGTTTTGTAGATCTCGGGCTTGGAGCATCAGGCTTGAATGTCTCATCACATCATTGGCAATGGGGTGGGGGGTTTCAAAGTACTGCGCAAGTTAGCATATTATGGAAATATACCATTCGGGCAAAGGATGGGCATACTTACAGCAGTAAACAATGGGCAAGGGGTGATGGTTAGTGATCTTATATACTATTATGACTAGGCTAGTGCCCTCAGACTCTGGGTGAGAGGGGAAAGATGGTGGTCTTTTCGTGGCTGAGAGTCCTGCAGCTATGTGCACATTTTAGGTCATTCATTTAGTTGGAGGGATTGGGGATTACTATAGTTCACATAAGTTGCTGTTGTACATACTTACATGGTTAGAGTGACATGTCAAGACAGGACATTAATATTGGTTTTCTTCTAACGTACATGGCATCTGTGATATAAACAGCCCCTGTTAACAGGGGCTTCAGTAAGCAGTGGGATAGTTAGTAGGGTGGTTAGGTTGAGGTGGGGAGCTAGGGCATTTCAGCAGGGTAGTGTAAGGCCGAGATGTACTTTGCCTTTGCTTAATGTCATTAAGAAAGTTTGATTGGTATATGCAGAGAATTTACATTGTTTTTCTTTTGCAGGTCGCAGTAGTTGGGGCCTGAAGGAAGTTGCATGGAAGTTTATTGAGTTTGGCAGGGTGGTGGTTCCTGTTTTTGACTATATTAGTTGCAGAACAGGTCATGGTTACCTGAGTGGTGCAATGCGGTCAGAGTGCAGTTAACAGAGGGAGCCGTGGTCAGCTGGATGGAAGCGGAGTGAAAAGGACTGTATTCCGTTGAAGTGGATGTGATGGTGTGGTACAAGGGGGTCACAGGTAATGCTATTTTATTTAGGTTCATCAAGGCACATTTCAGTACTGGTATGTTGGGGCTTTGGGGTTGATGACTGATTGTATTTGGTTTACAAATGGGTGTACCGAATGATGTTTGGCTTAACCCCTCTTTTATGGGGGGGTAGTTGGTTAAAGAATTTGGTAGGTGGGATGGGGAACAGCCTGGTCAGGCTGGTTGGTGGAGAAGAGGGACAGGCGTTCCCTCTTCTGTTCCCCCTCTGGTGTCTGGAGGTTCATTTCAAGGATTTGGAGAAAGGAAATGAGCAGCTGGAGGAAGTTTAACAAATAGATAAGCAAGCAGAGGTAAGGATGCTGCGTACTTAGTTGGAAGGTAATTCAATGGATGGTTTATGAAGTGAGATGGAACACTGCTTCATAAATGGGATATGAAGTGAGTCTTGGACATTGCTTCATAAGTAAAGTAAGCAAGAAAGGTATGGATGCTTCTTAATGGGGCAGGATGAGCAGGTACACTGTCCTGATTAACATTACAAGGATGTTTAAAATCAAATCTACTATGTACAGTTGTAATTAATAAATGGTTATCCAAAAAAAAAGCACCAAGAGGTCCAAGAAAACACTAATAACTTTGAAAATAGACCCTCAGAGGGTACACAATAAAGCTAAGCGACAGCCGGGTTTACAAAATTTATTAAAAGTATTCACTCCACTAAAAACTGAATAAACACATTAACGCTCAACAACACAAATATGTTTTCATTTTGAAACATCTTCAGATGTGGGCTGGTTTGTCTCCAATGGTTATTTAAATACTTTCAAATTAAAAAGATCCAATCAAGGGCTTCCAATTAAGTATGACAGGAACACTTAAAAACAGTAGAAACAGACTTTTTATATATGAACTTTGTTTTTAACATATATACATGCTTTATTTCTACTGTTTTTTTTAAGTGTTCCTGTCATACTTAATTGGAAGCCCTTGACTGGATCTTTTTAATTTGAAAGTATTTAAATAACCATTGGAGACAAAGCAGCCGACATCTGAAGAAGTTTCAAAATGAAAATTTATTTGTGTTGTTGAACATTAATGTGTTTATTCTGTTTTTAGTGGAGTAAATACTTTTAATAAATTTTGTAAACCTGGCTGTCGCTTAGCTTTATTGTGTGCCCTTCGATGGTCTATTTTCAAAGTAATAAATGGTGATCTAAACTGTGTTATGGAAGTTTTAATAAAGGTCGTCAAATGTCATTCGGTGTGATGTGTTTACTGCAGGGGACCGGGACAAACTGTTTAATTATTTGTATTCAGTGTGCCATCCTTTTGCTGGGCAGTAGAAATTTGAGTACACATATCTGAGGTGATTGTTCCTAGAGTTTCAAGATGAGCTAGACAATTCTATCTTGAGCTTGACCGGTGGGTGATAATAAACTCCAAGTAGTGCAGATAATGAACATCATCTGAATAACACCCCCCTCACTCTGCACCCCAGCATCTTATAGAACTTTGACATTGATAATTCATATTGCATACTATGATGACGCCTCAAATCCTTGACTCACCTCTCTTGTCAAGGGTCATTCCTCCAGGAATTTGTTTCATTGGGCTTCTCCTTCCAAAGTATATAGCATTGGACTCTTTTTTTACGTCATATCCTAATTGTCATCTCTCTGCTCACAATACAAGCTGCTTAGGACTCACTGGAAACTGGTACTGGTCTTCATATCACCAACATTCGAGCTGATTTTTTTATATCTAGTTTTTGCCCTATGCCTACTAAACATCAGGGTTTCCTCTGATCAGGCACACTCATTCATTCTCTTTATTTGGGAATTTCATCTGGTACCAAACCAAAGTTGTCTGGGGGAAAACATCATTTAAGCAGCCATGAAGGTGCTTTGTGCCCTCACTGGTATCCTGACAATGGAGGCATATGTTTCGACCTAATCTTACCCGTGAGGCAGGGGAATGGGCAAACCATATCACCATGGAGGCTTACAATGTCTACCCCACATGGATGCATGCTATTGCACACCCACGATGAAGGCCATCACCCATCAGTGCCTTAGTATGGCTGACCCCTGACCCTGAACCAAATATTAACATCTCATGCCCTCTTTGAGCGGACCTATAGTGTATGTAATAAGCTCCACACTACCTTGCATCACATGATTGACATATCCATCCTCCCATGCCAGAGCTATCAAGTTTCTGAACATTTAATTAAACTTGGATTGTCTGGGCCATGGTCAGTTCAGGTCTTCATCCCCTCCGTACCACCAGCAGTGGCTATATACAAGCTAATATTCAACCATAAACCCAATATAATGTCTGCCACAAGGGTTCTAAACATTATTAGTTTCAGCTCCAAACTCCCTGATATTCAATTGCTTAGTGACATTTCTCCTGATGATTCCCATCTCCCAACCAATCATCTACTACCTACAGTCATTTTCCAAAGCACTTCTCTGTTTTACATCTCATCTGTACCATCTTCCTCCAACCATTTGTGAAGATCATTGGCAAAGCTCTAATTTTTGAGAGTATGTTGACTAAAGTCCGTACTACAATGACAGTACAGCACCTTCCACAGTGACATCAACAGTCTTTGCCACAATTTCAACATATTGTAGATTTACAGTGATATCACAAAGATAGAAGTACGTCTGCCAAACTAATAATTAGCGCCACTTTTTCATGTCAAACAAGTGAATGAAATAATTCTTATTTCCTAAAAGAAAAACCTCTAAGAATGTTAAAATGCATAAAACATCCGTATAAAAACATAACTTTCTAACAGCGCTCACCTGCCCAGTAAAAAGATATGCCCACAGAAAGCCTCCTTATCTATCTAGTCCCTTATCTGTTTTAACTTTCATGGCAACCCTATTGTAAAGAAAGAAATTAATACAAAAATACAAACCAGACTAAAAGCATCTTTAACTATTCTATATTTTATTCACATTATTTTGAGCTATATCTGACTGCAACCCTATGCATAATGGCCAGGCATTTATCTCATTCTTCAACAAACTTCTCTTTCATTTTCAAAACACAATAATCTGAAGCCTAGCTGTATTAATGTGTCCCATTCAACTAAGGTGGCCTGCCTGATAATAGTCATTCTGGTGGTTAATATTAGTAAACTCTGTCTCTGCAAAATGGAGCCAAGCTTTCCAATTCATTCCCAAACAAGCAGATTTCTAATGAAACTCTGGCCTCCAAAGCTGTGTCCTTCACAACTTTCTATTAAATTAACTTCCAAAGACTCAGAATCTGCACTCATTCTCAGAACATGTGACTTAAAGTGACTCTGGCTTCTCTGTACTTTCATCGTGACTCATCCTTCTGTATCTCAGTTTATCATCAGCACTGGTGTAACATACTCTCCATACGGAAACTTTAGGGTGGTCCATTTTAACCTGAACAGTGCAAATCTCTGATTTTAAATCATGGCGTCATATTCTCATCTATTTTTCAACTGTCAAAATTCACACAAACACCTTTTATCTTTTCTCCATCTAAAAGAACTCCATCCTCTTCAAGTTCTTATATTGTAAGAGAGGTACATATTCCTTGCTCTCCAGCTAAGCCCAGTCCTCACTTTGACTTTCCACCACTTCTGAGCTTCCCCTGTCTCTTCCATCTACATATTTTATGCTCTACCTAACAGTACTAAAAAGAGACAAACCAAATATTTCTAGTTGTCTCCTGTAAAAAACAACAATGAATCAAAACAACAATGAATCCATTTGCTATGCTCCCAGAGATTCCTATATTTAATTTCGTCAAGCCTGGAAAACCAGTTAGTGGGAAATACCTGTTTTTCAGATCAAAGAATGGTATTTTGAAGGATTGTTTCTGTCTGTAGCTATACTTGGGGTGATATTTAACTGTCATGGTTTGCAATACTCTAAAGTACATCCCAGGTAAGTGTCCCATTGATATTCAGAGAAATCTTCCTACAGTAGAAAAGTAAATAATATTTGTCTCGCTCTGAGAACTGAAACCCCTGTCTGTCTCTACTCACATGCTTTTCAAGCTGCCCTGAAGTCCACCTCCTCAAATCTTTTCTACATTTTCATATATAGAAACAAAACAGTGCATTTGTTCTTGATAATTTAGTTTGCAGAAGGAAATCTTGTATTTTGTTGATCCTCCTCTTCAAATTAATTTTGAGGTTGCTGACTGTTGAGTTAAGTTTTGAAATGCAAGTTAGGTTAAGAAGAAGGTTAAACAATAACAAGGATAAAAGCTCTAGAGTAGAAACAGTTACACTGATATCAATTTATCCCTAGATATAAGGAAATACTCTTCCACATACCCATGCTGTTCATTACTTGCTTTCCATCTGGTTTCAAGTTACAGATTCTTTTTTAATAGCCTCAGATACAATATTTTAATTTCAAGATATGATATGGTATGCATTCCTTGGATCATCTTGGCTTCCACTAATAGGGATCCGGTTATGAACAGTCATAAAGTTGATGAGATATATGTTTACATATATTTAATTTAGAGGCTGCCATCTCCAAATTAACCCAGATCCATGTCCCTGTTTAATAAATGATTATATGGTGCTACTTACTGAATGTCCCCAAATTATACTATGGTCATTTAATTCAAGGCTCCATCTAACAACTAATTAAGTTGGTGCTATGGAGAATACTTGCAATCTGAGAGGTTTTTTTTCCCTCAGAAAACTTACCATCAATATCTTGTCAAGCTATCAGTCCCTGGGGGAATGCCTTTATTCTCGTCACAGGTTTTTCTGGACATCCATGATGCTCCAACAGTAGGGAAAAGTAATTCTAACATATCCAACTAAAGTCTTTTTCCATATCATGTGTTACTAGAAATGCTAGATTATCCTTGTGTCTCTATTATTGCTGAATAAGTATCACATCTTTCCAAACCCATCTGAAATATCTACCCATCATGAAACCAGACTGATGAGCACAGATAATCTGATTCCAGATCACATCGATGCACTTGTCCTAAACTCTCATGTGAAACATTACATTCAGATGCTACAAAAATAATGGCCAATGATTAAACTGAGCTGCATTATTTTTATCTGGTTTAAGTAAGTGTGACTGTGGCATCTGGCAAGAAGAAGCACTGACATGCCTCCACATCACGGTATAATTGCTTCGCAGTGGAGACAGATCCTTTTTCAGTAGCTTAAATGCCCACGACCAGCCCAGCTGGGCCTAGGTCTTTACTTTTTATCTTTATTTTCCTTTAGCTCACTGACAAAATTTAGAACTTAGCCTCCACAGCAGTTTTCTAACAAATCTATCTCCTTTGTGACTCCATGTAGGGTTGCGTCACCTCATTCCAAAAAGGGATGGACTATTACTGGGCTCTTTTGACATATTTATTGATCAATATAGCTTTGTAAAGTCCTAACCACTTGTTCTGTTCCAATGCAAGTTATACTCTGTTATTCTAACCTTCAAATACAGTGGACTGTCATTCATCCAATAACCTTCAACCAAGACAAATCTCTGGATTTTTTGTAGTAATTCGAGACCCCCCCCCCCCTTACCATATTTAATGTTATAACTGCACTGGTGTCAAAATGATCTTGTGTTTATTTTCTTAAATTCTTCTTCCTGTAGGTTCCACTCTCCTTCTATTTTACCTTCCCCTCCACCTGTCCTACTTAGCTGTTCCTGGCCTAACTTATTGCTGATTATGTTCCTGGCCTAACTTAGTTGCTGATCATGTTCCTGGCCTAACTTAGTTGCTGATCATGTTCCTGGCCTAACTTAGTTGCTGATTATGTTCCTGGCCTAACTTAGTTGCTGATCATGTTCCTGGCCTAACTTAGTTGCTGATCATGCCCCTAATAGCTGGATATCAGGGCAGGCAATCCCTTTTCCCCACCCTTGTTACAGCTGTACTCCTGACATGAGAATAATCTCAAATCTGAAATGTTTCTCGTAAAAAAAAAATAAAAAAAGTTCTCAAGAGGTGTAACCAACTGAACCCAAGCTAAACCGACCTGGGGGAGCTGAGAGACCCCAGCCAGAATAAACTGTACAAACACTAAAGGGGGAGCAGGTTGTGGTTCAGGAAGGAGAGTGATCTTCTATCCAGACATTCCAAAGTTTTTGTATTAGATCATGTCAAATCTTCAAAACAAGTCATCTTGAGTCACTATTCATTTAAAAAAAACTTTATTTGGATTAGCGCTTTCATCTTATAGTCTTCATCAGGTCAGAAGAAGCTTAGGCTTGAGTATTTCCCCATGACCACAGTGTGTTTTTCTTTATCAGATTAGTCAGTTGGCAGAGCAGAGTGGCATGAACTTGACCTAGAAATTAATCATGCCTATGGCTTGTATTAGCTAAGTCACAAAAGATGGATTTTGCAACATGGATATTGCTCTAACCTTACTTGCAGCTGGTCTGCTTCCACTAGAACTTATGATTTGACCAAAATACTGGAAATGCCTTTCCAAAGCAGTACCTGTGTTGGTTCAGCTTTAACTCAGAACTTTTAATAGTTCAGAGAATGGAGTTTAACATTAAATCGTGATTTTCTCTATTTGAACCAAATACCAGGATATCGACTACAACAACAATAACAACAGCATCATGCCCTTTGAGAAAATTATTTTACACTGAAAGATTTAAGGTGCTGATAACTTATTGAAACAGAACCTTCCCCTTGGGGGACTTTCTTCTTCTAATTATATTTGCCAGAGCCCACTGAAAGCATCTAGCATGGAAAACACTTTAGTATTGACTAGTCTGTGAAAAGTGTCTTCTGGTGTAGGTAGAATGAACCTTTCTTACACAACTGCATCACTGATCCTTTTTAAATCAAAACATATAAATACACTGCTATATTTCTTTATAAATGAGACCATTAGAGGATGTCACTCAGTTAGTTCAGTTACACTTTCTATTATTCGAAGTGTCTGCATTGTCTTAACTTCTGCTTCGACTTTAAATGTCATTAATGTCAGAAAATACAAGCATTTTAGCTAGTTAGTTTTTTTCAGTTCAACATTGGAGCTCAGTAGAAACAATGTTAACACTTCAGTCATCACAAACCCACTGGCTGCTAAGCTCTAGATGCAATTACATTATGGAATACATACATTTATAAAATGGTAGTGCTTTACAGCAGTCTTAAAGTGGCAATGGCTATCATACATATTTACAATATACACCCACAGATGCTAGTGGCTTTACTTTACTTATTATCACACCCACCTTGGAAGAAGGTATCCAATTTTTGATATCAAAGCTCATGAAGGATGGAATATTCAAATAGTCATATGTGATGACTCATTAGTTACAAAATTAAAAAGTACAAGAAATTGCAAGTTGAAAATAATTAATATGTCCATGCTGAGCTCCTCAGCTTCGGGACCACAGTAAGTAAACATTTTCCAATATATTCATATATATTTGTAATTAATTGTAACTAATCTGTCTAAATCCTAATTTGTTAGGGTTACAGTTTGCACATAGGGCACTGTGCTTTTACATGTAAAAATTCCAGTTTCCATCATGAAGCTCCAGTAATGCTTAAAGAAAATGATACACTGAATTCACATTGATCACACTTTTTGAGTGCATACTGTCATTATATTCCTATGATGACAAGTACCTAGTTCCTTAGAATAATTTATTTCCAGGGTGTAGTGAAGAATGCAGAGCAGTTTTGCAAACAAGAATGAATCTTTACATGATATAATCATTCCTCAGCAGGAGACTTGCTACTGTCAGGAAACAGGTTATTCTGTGAACCATAAGTTAGATAGATTTATGAACAAATTGATTAATATACCTTCTCTTGGTATGTTAAGCACAGGCCTTTCAGTATTATAAAGGTGTTTCTTTACATTTTTCAGAAAGAAGCAATTTGTTTTGCCCACATGAATTAAATTACTAGTGCAGCTTTGTGTTTATATTCTGAATCCTGTACCACAGGAAACAAAATGTTGGCATAAAATGTTTTCTTTCTATTCAATGCTATAGGTGCTGCATATCAAAAAAATGAGGAACTCTGTAACTTAGACAATCAAATATTTGAGTATGTGGTTGTGCTGAAGATTTCTAAAATTATTTTTCAGATGGACATTGAAGCAATAAGTTACACTTCCAGAGATTCCTATTAGTGTTTACAGTCAGCAGTGTTTCTTCGTAATGTCCCAGCTTTAGACATTACACGTGGGTCAAGTAAAGATAAATTCCCACTATCTATTCCCATCTGCTTTCTTTTTCTTTTTATCTTTATGAGAAGTATGTGGGCACTGTGAGCGCAAACTACTTGACACTTGTAACGTTACTGCCAGAATCTTGAATAGTGTAAATGCTGGCAGTCTCTGCAGGGAGGGAAAGAAATGCATAGATGTGCTTAACTCAACGGTAACCCATTGTCGCATCCATAGAAACACAACACCCACTCATACCATGCAAAGCTAGAGGCATATGAAACAGTCAGCATACGCAATGAAAGGAAAATGCTTATTAAAAGTAACGTGATAATGCAAATAAAAAACATAAATAGAGACATTGTGATAATTTCCAGAGCTTCAGAATCCACTCTTACACAGCAATATAGGCTGACAGTGCACAGGATGAAGGCTATGAGCTGATAATGAGCTGCTTCCTGTAGTGCAGGGTTTGATTACCTCAGCCTTCATTTGCCTACTGCATGACTCTGAAGCCTCCTGGACTGCATATCTTTTACATGAGTCTTATATATATATATATATATATATATATATATATATATATATATGGGTCTATATGACTTGGTCGACAGTTCATATGATCGACTGTTTATTTGGTCGACAGTTCATTTGATCAACAAGCATTTGACCCTTCCCCAATGTTGTGTGACCCTGGAGTTGATATATATAGTTAGGGGGGGGTGTTGGGCGAAGCCCCCACCTAAAATGCTTGTCGATCAAATGAACTGTCGACCAAATAAACAGTCGATCATATGAACTGTCGACCAAGTCATATAGACCCATATATATATATATATATATATATATATATATATATATATATATATATATATATATATATATATATATATATATATATATATATATATATATATATATATATATATATATATATATATATATATATATATATATATACCTAGAATAGCTTATTTTAAAGGTCAATTAATTGGACAATAACATTAGATTTTTAAACAAGAAACAAAACTATAAAAGAACAGGCTGTAATGATACCAACAACAAGCTAGACACCAAATAACATCGGTGCATTTGCATGAGACCTCAGTTTTACAATAATGCACAAACGAGTTTACTATGGGCATTTATTTAAGCCTGGATCGAGTTCCAGAATTAGGGCCAAGTTGAGGAAATGCACTTCAAGAATATTTCTGTGAATGAAGCAGAATGTTCACTTGCTGTACTGCCTTAATGTCCTTGTGCGAGTCTTTAATTTTAATGTTGTATGTAGTTACCTACAGTAGTCCAAGTTTAGTAATTTGTGAATTAAAGTGTCAGTTATGTTAATCGTTAGCCAGTTTGCACCACCAGGGAGATATTGTGTCATTTTCTATATGCACTTGTGATTAAACTGCAGATTTCATTTTGTAGAAGACACTTCTAATACTGGAATGGTGTATTAGAAGATGGAATAAAAATACCTTTAGTCAGTGTTGCTTTAGTCTCTCTTGTTAAGTAACAAACCACTCTCTAAAAGGCAGGCCAACTGTTTTATTAACATTCTTAGGTAAGTGAGTAGAAAAAGTTAGTACTGGGTCAAGCCAGATCCCCAAGGTATTTAAAAACAGGGTCTACAACTACTCGAATTTTTAACAAATATCTATTTTTGACGCATGATTGCTTACAATATTGTTTCCTTGTCCTTGTGTGCTCACTGCACATTGCAGTGCTACTCACTGGCTCAGATTTAAGTATTTTTTGCTGACACTAAGGATGTAGCACCTTGAAGAAAGAGCAATATATATATATATATTTTTTTAATGCTTACTTTTTCTCCAAGTTGGATTGACTGCAGCGTATGAATGATAAAGCGGAGGGTGCAGCTGGGCTTTCCCCTCTTGCTTTTTGCAGGTTGTCATTGGAGAAAACTTGCATAGTTGCAAGCACGTGTTTAGATTATATACATGGTCAACTAAATAGTTTCCTGCAATTGAGACCAAGCAGCTGTGTTTAGAAATGGTAGGTTTTGAGTTATCATCGTGAGTCTTTTAAAAACCACCACTGATTCAATGATACTACCCTTGGAACCCCTGACACAACTGATACTTAATCATGCTAAGACTTGTATATTATATATTATATATTATATATTAGTCCTGACTTGCATGCACTTACTCTTACTCAGACACATCTGTAGCCACAGGCCACCACCATCACCCACGTTTATCAATTGTACTCCAAGATGCCATCAAACTGCAGAGAGGTCAGGGAATGGTAACTAACACCTTGTCAATGAAATTCATTTCTGCTACTTGCATCCTAATGTAGATCCTGCCACAAGACTTGGATCCATTCTATCACTGTTTTTGCAGCCATATGTGGCTGGGACTGTCTAACAGTCCCTCAGCATGTGCATATACACTTTTTTGTTTCCTTTCACATGATGTGGTCAGTCAGTTAAGAGACCACCTTTGGACTGCAAAAGACACAGAATGGTGTAGAGGGGTGGAAATTCTGCAACACTTCCACATCTCAGTAGGCAATGTGCTGGACTTCATTGTTGGTGAGCAGTTCATGACTAATGCAGTGTTCTAGTCCATCCTTGGTAAGTGATGTCCTCCCACAATGCAGCACTTCCACAGGTAATGCCTGCACTGTATGTACTGCCATGCTAAGTAATGATACATACATAGGGCAGCAGTGTGTTCCCAACACTGGCACTTAATATATGTTCACATTGTGTCTCCTTGTATATGTACTCTATGCCACTGAAGTAGCAGTGGTTGTTATTGGGATTTCCATGCTATGTTGCCTACTGCCACTCTACAATTATGTGCTCTGCCCTTTGCACTAACTTTCATTATTTCTATTTACAGTGCCTAGATGTCCACTGCCTGCAGCATTATAACGTTTTTCCAACATCTCCTGTGTCTGTCAACTATCCAATGCAACATCTCAAGCGCTGCTGTGTTGTAGATGTGTGTATCAGATGACTCTTTCATTGACTCTTCACTTTTTCCTTCATGTTCTGACCTCTTTAGCTGTGGCTGACTTTCTGCCTGTGTGATACCATTCTACTGCTGCAACAGTGACTGCATTCTGTACCCTTTGACAGGCCACTGCCTGGTGGTATATGCTGCACTGTGCCCCTTTTTTGAACTCACAGTGCTTTCATCTTTTTTTTTTTTTTTT
The DNA here is from genome assembly GCF_019279795.1 of Protopterus annectens. NCBI lineage: Eukaryota > Metazoa > Chordata > Ceratodontiformes > Protopteridae > Protopterus > Protopterus annectens. Next base: position 1,419,293,930 of record NC_056735.1, read on the forward strand.
TGAGCGGATAAATGACAGATGATCATTGACAATTTGGAAGAATGACATTTAATAGAATAAAGTCCACTGAAAAGCACTTTCAGAGTACCATGCTTTGCCCTTGGTTTTCCCAACCGCAGAAAAAGTGCTTTGCCCATGGTTCACTGAAAGCGGTTTATTGAAGCCTTTGTTCTTTTAAACAGCATTTGCATATATTGCCATTTGTTAGTCAATAAGAATCTTTTTTTTTTTTTTTTTTTTGTAAGGGGTACTTCATTAATACTGTCTGCCTAGGGCTTAAATTGCATGGCTTGGGTTACATTGGCCTTTTCTTAACACATACAGCTTGCTAATAAATATATGTGCACAGAAAATGGATGAAAGTCACTGCCCATTTACTAAGCTGCCTGTTCATGAACCTATAAAGGTTGCAATTTGTGTATGATGTGCCTTGATCATATTACTAGGTAAACACATATGCTTGCTGCCATATGGCATCCACCATGCTCTGTTCAACCACACTTCTTTCAGCCTGCTGGGAAGCTCCAGAGTTATTGCACTCCTCTGTGACATATTACCATTTCTGCTTGATAAAACTAACTTCTATAGCTGAGAAAATTGCAACGCCAATCATATTTTTTAAGGTTTCTACCATAACACAAATCTGTATTGGTGTCAACTTGCATTCTTAAGGAAGCTGTCTTATATCTTACAATTTTTAATATTGCATGTGTGCTTCTAACAACATTATTGTCATGTTTCTTATTCATCTATGTTATAAAAAGTTATGTATCTCCACACAGTTGCCCTCAAGTCTCACTTATCATGCTTAGGATATAATTCCTGCCTTTAATTCTGCCTCTTTCACCTTATCACTCTCTTAATTTTTTTAACTTTTCCTACTCGTTTGACAGCATCCCTGTTCTCACAAAATGAACCAACTAGTAACCCAACTTTTTACCATCTCCTTTCACCCCATTTACCTCTTTTCTGCTTTCACCTTCACCCAACTAACCATTACCTAATCCATTTAATATCAACCCAGCTCACTCCACTTTACCTAATTATTCCATATCTGTACTTCCTGATTTTTTATCTAAGCTTAATATATATGTTTACACATACTGTAGTTAAATATACTTAAAATAATTTATGTGGGAAGAGGTTCTGGTTATGTTCTTGGATAATTGTGATTAAAACAACTACTGTATTGCTGGATTTTTCCCTAAGTCCCCTCTGAAAATGGGAATTTCCAACCAGGCCCAAACCAGTCAACAAAATGTAAACAAATAAATACATAAAAATAAAAAATCCATCTTTCTGTTCTTTTCCCTTATGTGTTTCTCTTCATAGTGTATATATAATGTAGTTGAAAATTCTTATGGTAATTTGCATCCCTCAAACCATTTAAAGTTGTCATTACTGTTTAGGCAGGATGTAGACAGAAAAAACAGACTTTGCTGAAGTTATATATACCTGATAATACAAGTAATGATTATTCAATAGATCATTCATTGGCTTAGCTCTTAAGATTATAATCTACTGGCCTTTGAGTAGCTTAACTGGTATTATCGTGCCATAGTAGCTTCTGTAACCTTTGTGTTTTTACCACTGCTGTTTTTGAATAGCATAATATAATAGGTGGGTACTACGCTATTGGCCCTAGGGCCTATATAAGCCTAGCCAAAAAGGTACTCTGAGGATTTAACTTTAGTGTAAGCAGTAATTTTTTACAGAGTTTTGATAGTCACTGGATAAGAAATGTTTTCCTCTTTTTGCTATTTATACAAATTTTAAGTAGTAGGTCATTGGATCTTGTGTTAGATATCCCCATTGTGAGTATTAAGTATACATTCTCAAACAGAATTCGGTCAAACATGGTATTTTGCATCAATGCATGTTTGTTCTTAGCAGTCTATATGAAATAAGGAATAATAAGTTATTTATTTATTTTACATTTGATTACCAGGTAGCAGAGACCTCAGGAGAAAGCTCCAGAAACTTAAGATAGTAAGACAGTGTAAATAACAGCAAAATAAAAGTAAAATACGTGTTACACACTAAAAATGAAACACAGAACAATGGAATTACTTCAAAATACAGTTAACAGCAAGATACAGAAACAATGGAGTTATTGCAAAATGCAGTTACATTGAAATATATTACAATGAGTTACATGGAGAATAGTTGCACAAAAAGACATGTCTTTACATATTCACTTGTTTCCATTAACAAACATGAATTAAAAGTTGTTGTTTTTTTTAAGTTAGTAGAAAGGTAAATTGAAGGGTAGAGAAATAAATGACATAGGAAAGGTTGGACACATTAGATACAATATAATAGTACCTGTAATCTATAAATGTGCACAGGTTTGCTAAGCCCAGTATTTTCTTGAATAAGAACTTGTGAACTTTCTCAGGCTGATGAGCCACCTTAATTTAGACTGCATAATTCATCATTATATTGTAAAACAGGCCTGATTAAAGATATACAGAGGAATGCAATGCCTTGTCCATGATTGACTGGTTGTCTATGCTAAAGACTTAATAACTCTGACTTTGGTTTTAAAACACTAATCAAAGATTCTTTTGTTGCCTTTAATGATTCTTAGGACTTTCATTTCTTTGTCTGCTCTAAGTGTTTCCCTATTGCACTGTAATTAAAGAATAGATCTTTTTCCCAGATTTGGAAATACTGAGTTTAGTGGCACTGCGAATAAGACTGCTGTTCCTACAGTAAGTATTTATTTTATTTGAGCTATGTTAATATATTTTTACATCCTTAAAGTATATAATCATATTACCCAGTTTGTAGTTATCAGTATATTCTGCTAACCACAATTTACCAACAGCAACTCTCTCTAAGAAAAAAGGCCCTAATGAAAATTATGCCAACCTTAAGGCCTGAGGGACTCCACTGGAGATCTCAGCAGGCTAAGATAAGTAACCTGTTAATCTTGTTTTTCAGGTTCTCTTCAACCACATTCTTTATCCATTGAACTGCAGCTCTAATAATGTTGCACTGAACTTGTTTATCTAAAATAAGATATGTGAGTAGGTACAATATCAATATATTGTCAACATTTAATTATGCAGCATGTGTGCTTAATCACATTCCCACTACAAGTGTTATTTCTTCCAAAAATGTCACCAAATTAAATAGGAAGATTTTCCTTTTCCCTTAACAAAACTATATTGTTCCATAATGTTAGATTTCCCTCGGTATCCTTTAGAGTTTAGAATAAGGCCAACAGTTACCCAAGTGAGTCAAATCAGTATCTTATCATTCAAGTCTTATGCAGTACCTTTTGCTTGACATGAGGCGTCTGGAAAATGTAAGTTTCTAAAGAATTTCTTAGCAGTAACACAACGAGTTTTAATAAAATATTCATTATATTATGTAATGGACTGCCCAGTAATTCTGTGAAGTCTGATGGGGCCTATCATTGTTTTTAGTGCTATGGTTACCATCTTAACAGATCAGTTGGTATGAGGGAAACGTTCTTCCTTAATGGACAAGAGTGTAATACTCATAGATGTATTTATTTATTTATTTGTTTTTGGTGTTGGTACAGAATACAAGGATTATCTGCCAAGTACCTTCCATTAAATGTGAATAAAATATTACTGAAATAGATATAACTGAAACCTGCTATTTTCTTTTTTCCCTTTATTTTCCTGACAGGGTTAAAGAATACCTTTTTGGTTCTTTGTTTTGGATGCTGCTCTACTTTCTTAAAGTCATTTCACACTTTTGATCAGTTTAGTAAGTACTTTGTATAATTTGCTTAAGCAGGATATCTTTAGTGGGTTAGGATTGTTTCTGAAAGGTGTACAATATATTTTCTTACTGTTGCAGAGTGTATTGGTTTATTAACTGTGTATTTCCACTGTAATTGTTTATTGTTTAGACTACCATTATATTTATGTTGTGATTTTTGAGAATACATCTGACACTGTTTTCTAACTCAGACTGTAAAAGATACATGAGATACATCCAGTTTCTATCCCAGTAGTGTAGCTAGAACTTGGAATAAAATTCCTATATCATTCAGGTCTATTACACACCTTTATATTTTCAAATCATTACTAAAATACTTCCTCTCTTCCTCCTGGCTTTGTCCCTGCTCCTCACTTGGGACATAGCTCTCAAACACACCTTTCTTATACCTCCCTTTAAAACACTAAATCACTTAACCTGCTTATCTCCTTCTAATGGTTTACATGCATATGACCGAGCGACCGATGGTTGAAACTCGGTTTCCATTAACCTATATGTCGAAGCTCCAGGGGTCAAACGCTCAGAATGTCATAAACAAATCGGAATTTGACATTTCCAACTGCTCTACCACCTAAACAAGTGCTACCATGGGTCAAAAAGGGGGGGGGTTGCGGTTTAACATAATTGCATTCTCAATTATGTGAAGTTGTCGTACTGCCATCGCACATTTTCCGGTCAGCCATCCACCGGCTGACAAAATGCATGTATACCCCTTCTAATACCTCACATTATTGTACTTAAACTACTATACCTACTTCTAATTAGCACAATCAAATTATTATTCCATTACTACTTCTCTGTTAGCACTCAGCCTTGCTTATCCTGTCTAATACCACATTATATTGTATTCCTTAAATTACCCCTACATATCTTACACACCACATGTCTAGCTGTAGATTCTCCATATAATGCTTGCATGTTAATGCTTGGGAATATCAATACAAATTTTATTATACTGACTGTTATGTTATGTATTTGATGAAACTACATTATATGAAATTGTTATTATAAATATTGATTGAATTAAATATATCTTTTCTCTCCAGGCCTCTGCTGAAAAAAAAAGAAGTTATGTCTTACCATAACATTCCACCTGTATTGTTGATCCTCGTTCAGTCATTACGTATGGGTATAGGTTCCGACCTTGGAACTGAGCCGGCCATCTTCCAAGCTCGCGTCAACTACAAACTCTCGAGCTGAACTCTTACCCATAATTCCCCTCTCCCTGTTACCTCAGGTTGACTTTGCAAGTCAAAAGAAGGTAGAGGTTACCTTTAGTCAAATGACCTAAAAGAACCGGATGGTGAGATCCACTAGAAGCCACAGGAGGGGGAAGGAGGGAGGGTCGTAATGACTGAATGAGGATCAACAATACAGATGGAACGTTATGGTAAGACATAACTTCTTTATCTAATAGTTAATCCTCGTTCATTCCTTATGCATGGGACAAAGTCCCCAGCTACCTCTATTCCTGGGAGGCTCTCATGGAAGGACATTCCTGAGCACCATAGAACCAAAAGATGCTCTTCCCCTGGAGGCCAAATCCAATTTGCAATGATTGATGAAGGTATGAGGCGTAGCCCAAGTTGCAGCTACACAGATGTCATGTAAAGAAGCTCTGGCATGGATGGCAGCAGAAGTTGCCACCGACCTTGTCAAATGAGCCTTCATGGTAGTAGGCAATGGGATATTACGTTGTGTATAAATGAAGGTCACACAGTCTTTCAACCATCTAGCTAATGTGACCTTAGCAACAGCAGATCCTAATCTAGGTCCAGAATTGGCCAAAAATAACTGGTCAGATTTACGAGAGGACCTAGTCCTGTTCTAGTAAAAACAGATGTGCCTGTGAATATCTAGGGTATGTAGGCAATACTCTCCTCTGTTTGAATGACCGGGAAAGAAAACTGGCAATTCAATGGTTTGATTAATGGACATTTCAGAGATCACTTTTGGCAGAAATGAGGGATTAGTTCTCAAAGATACTCTATCTCTATGAAAAATCAAGTATGGACTCTTGATGCATAAAGCTTGAAGCTCAGAGATACGTCTGGGAGAAGTAATGGCGACCAAAAATAAGGTTTTCCATGACAAATATCTGAGGTCGCAAGAAAAAGCTGGTTCGAAGGGTGGCATTGTCAGAGCTTGTAGAACTAACGACAGGTCCCATGGCTGAATAGGTTCTCTAAAAGGGGGCTTCAATGGTCTGTCTGCTATCACGTTGGAACTCCCGGGAATGTGCATTGCTAGAAGAAAACGGTTGATAGCCATCGCCCATTTCCATATCCTCATGGCCTCTCGACAAAGGGGGTAAGATTTGGTTCCACCTTGTTTGTTGATGTACCAGGCTCCTGACACCATCAAGGCTATTCCCTGGAGGCCAGATAAGATTTTGTCCCCTCCTGCTACATTTCCCCATTGAACCCCCAGTCGGCTACCAACCATTTTCTTCTAGCAATGCACATTCCCGGGAGTTCCAACATGATAGCAGACAGACTCAGCAGTCTAAGATTATAACCAGAGGTTATCATATCCCCTTCGATCTTTGTCCTGTCCCTTCAAAAAACCTTCCCGACGTTCCACCCAGTCAAAGGGAAGAAGCAGCACTAGAGATAGAAAATAATCGGTGGTGATGGTTAGCCAGACAGAAGGGTACAAGGAGAAATGACCCCCAACCACCTCCAGAGGAAAGGAGTTGGGCCGATCTTCAGGAGCGCTGGTAGGATTGGCCAGGAAAAGAGTCCCTGGAACGCTGGTTATGTGGACTCCCTCTTCCCCAAAAAGGGCATCTTCCCTGTGAGTTTCCTCCTCTGCCTCTAGGGGGAGAACTCAGCCTGTGTGTCACAGAAAGGACCCTGAGATTTCTTGAACCATATCTTCCCACTCTTTTGGTTTCGGGAGAAAGCACGTTGAGGGGAAGAATAACGGACACCTACGGCAGAAAGGGTCTTACCATCCTGTTCACATCTGGCCTGTATGCTTTTAACTTTGGGTCCAAACAATGAAGAGGCCTCAATGGGAGAGTTAAGAAAGGCTTAAAGGGTTCCATGAAATTGCACAAGCGCATCCAGGCTTGTCGTCTCAAGACCACTGCTAAACCCGCCGCTCTAGCTGCTCCTTCTGATGCATGAGATATCAGTCGCATGGAGGAGTTAGATATTGACTCAATGGTGGCCAGCTGAGAGGCCACTTTGTCAAGGACCTCATCAGACATGGCACCAGCCAAGGTTTTAGAGAGCTCGGAAATCAAATCCCTTTGAAGCCTGGTAAAGTGTGCCATATAATTCAGAGACCTAATAGCAAAGGTCGCTGATGCAAAGGTGCACTTTCCTATCCTGTCCAGTGCACAGCACTCTTTGTTAGGCGGGTGAACAGTCTGACTTTCTTCTTCTGCCAGATCCTTTTTGGTTGCAGCCGCCACCACCAGAGCATCCACAGAAAGACCTTTAGACCAATGGGGATCCATAGCAGGAGGGGACAAAATCTTATCTGGCCTTCAGGGAATAGCCTCAATGGTGTCAGGAGCCTTCCACGCATGCTGCATGATGAGCCAGACAAGTTCATCGGAAGGTGGAGTAACCCAGGAGGTAGGGGGCCGGGCACGAAAAGCCTGCAGTAACACAGACTCCTCAGAGGTCGGATTAGAGGGACTGCCAGTCATCTCTCTGTTTAAGGATTTCGAGGATATCACCAAAGGATACCTCAGAGGGTGACCAAGGGGATCCTTCCCCCTCATCAAAGTCTGTGTCTTCAGTGAGGGACCCTCTGTGGAATCCATGTGCTTCCTCTTACATGAACTTTTCCGGTGAACTTCCTCAGAGGGAAAAACTGGGGAAGACAACAGAAAAGGGGTTTCCTGTGGGAATAAGTCCTGAGGCCCTTGCACCGGGTGTCTGCTAGGTGCAACTTGTAAACACAGTGGACCGGAGGAGAGTGGGGGGATAGACATCACAGTATCGCCAGCAGAAGCCAGAGCCTTTTCCATCAGTTGGAAGGCTGGTCCACCTGAAGAGGGTGAGGGTCCAGGACAGGGGTCACCCCTCCCCAAAGTGGCTCAGCCTGCCGACCCAGAGTCCCCGGATGGCTGTGAAACAACAAATTACTCATGTCACAACTGTCATCCTTGGTTGTAGCAAAACTTTCCTGCCATGAAGGCAACTGCGGTTCCTTAGTGAGATCTATAAAGGGAACTGCAGAGGGGGAAGACTGTGCTATATCAATGGACTTCAAAGGTAATGAAGGAGGAGAATAAGAAGGGGTCTTTGGCAATGGGTGATCACCTCCCAAAGAAGTATAGGTCCTGGGGGCGGGATACCTTTGGGGCGGGATACCTTTGGCCAAAAGCACTTGATCCACAAGATGCAACACATCGTGTTCGGAAAGGCTTCTAGTGGACCTCACGAGAGACTGAAGGAGAAACAGGTCTGTCCACAGAAGAAACAAGCTTGGTGCCCACCTCACCAGTCTGCACTGAGAACAATGGTGCTGAGAGAGACTGAGCTATGGGTATCTGCACAAAGGAAATCATTGGTGCCAAGGTCATGGTCTGCACTGACAAAAGGATCGGTGCTGAAGTGGTTGCCAGTACCAAAGCTGGAACCGACAAAATTGGTGCCAATAACTGAGGCGTCAGTTCCGAGAAAGATGTCTGAGCCAACGTGGTCAAGGTCTGCACCGACTGAACTGTCGGTGCTGGTGTAGTAGTCGCAATAGTCTGAACCAAGGAACCCCTCAGTACTGATATAGTAAAGGCTACAGGAGAAGATGGAGCCGAGATCACTGATGGCGCCAAAGGCTTTGGTGCCAAAGGTCTAGGCACCAAAAGCACTGGGGCCAACTGAGTGAGCTCCGAAGCAGAAACTTTAGCCTTCTTAGGTCTAGGTTGGCGGGAGTCCCCTGCCAGGGACGAAGGCAAAAACTTGGCCTTAGTAGGATCATCCAAAATTTTCTTATGGGCTCTAGGAGGGGTTGAAGCCTCCGATCCAGAAATAGCCTCCGAAAAGGGAGATTTGAGAAGTCCCTTCAGCAACAACTTATTTTTCCTTTCAATCAAAGTTCTATTGGAAGTTCTATTGGAAATATTTTTACAAATACCACAGGGTGGGTCAACAGATAAGTGGGACACACCCAAGCAATAAACACACAAAGAGTGTGCATTTGATGTAGGTAATTTGTGTCCACAATTAGAACACCTTTTACATCCTGGACTACCTTTTTTATCTGCCATGATAGAAAAGAGACAGAAGAAAAGGTACCAGCAATGGTACGAAAGGATATCCAAAGGTAATGAAGAAAAGGAAGGGATTACCAACGATGGTAAGGGAGAAAATACCTCACGGTAAAAAGTGTAGAGAAAAGAGGAGAAAACTCAAGAAAATATGGTCGCTAAATGCAAAAGGGTAAGAGACAACAAATTAAAACTTTTCTGACAGAAAGGTTATATAACAGAGTAGTCTGACAACAAATATCTATACTTAGCTCAAGAGAAGCAGCTTGACATGACCAAATGGCAATGCGGCAAATGAAATCTGAGGTACCAGGGAGAGGGGAATTATGGGTAAGAGTTTAGCTCGAGAGTTTGGAGCTGACGCAAGCTTGGAATATGGCCGGCTCGGTTCCGAGGTCGGAAGTGATACCCATACGTAAGGAATGAACAAGGATTAACAATATCAGATGGGCACTTCTGCCCAGTTGGACTCTCCAGCAAAATAAATGTCAATCCATATAAATAAATAAATGGGATAAAGTTAAACCTTACAAAACCTGCAGCTGATAAACAAAAAATAGGTGATGCAATGTGTGAAACTGTGACATGTTTGTATGCAGTGCATATGCACAATCTGTGTTTCCAGTGGAATGAAAATATAAGAGAACCTGTGACTTTTTCCATGAAATACATTGAAAAGTTCATGGAGTTTGGAAATAATGCTGGAACTGCCTTCTGCTGGAAAATACAGCAGTTATACATAGAAAAAATAAATTGCAGTCACCATGTAAGAGATGAAATTACTTCACTTTATTATAACATAAATAACCAGCATAAATGCACTTTATCTTAAAAGATTTTTCAAATCATATCAATTATACATATGATGCGAAATGTGGGCCACACATATGAACAGAGAAGTAAAACTGTTGTGATTTTTGATTACAAAATATGTGCCTGTTCCTATGCCAGGAAGCGAAATATTCTGTTAAGGAGATACCCAATAAAAGTAAGGAGACAGAGCAGTAAAAGAACTTGAACTTGAGAAAGGAAACTACCCTGGCATTTATTTTAACTTATCTCTGCCTACAGTATGTGTAGAAATCCAGCCACTTTAGATTAGGAATCAGTAAATACAGCAAGGTGATAGTTTTTATTGCACTTATTTAAAGAAAATCATTAAGACCAGTGCAAGGGGGTGACTGTTAACACTACAAATGTAATTTACAGGGCACAGTGCAATGAATGTGATGCATTTTATGTAGGCAAGACTGCAAATCATGTCATCTGGCAGAATGGATGTAAAAATAATGCACTAGCCAAACACTTTGCTCTTCATAAAAGATGCACAGGTTTTAAGTTCCAGATGTTGGATCGTATAGACATGGGTGATCTTGAAGGAGACATCCTGAATATGCTGGAGAAACGTGAATTGATGTGGCAATTAAAGCTGAACTCTTTTAGGAAGCCTGGACTAAACTACTACTGTTCACTTAAAAGTGTACTGGAAATTACAAAATTGCCACATTGCTTACATGGCTAATTTTATTTTATTTTATTTTATTCTTGTGGTTGGTTTTAAATACCATGTTAAATCAGTTTTAATTTAAGTGTATATTTTGTTTCCATCATCATACATTTTTTTTCTTTTTCTTGGTCTTTTTTCCACTTTATTCAAAATGATGTGTAATAACAATACTAAATAATTATACAATATTTTTGTAGAGAGTTTTTAGGGTTCTTGTACACAGACCTGAAGAAGTCTAGAAGGACGAAAGCGATCTTTGTTAACAATAGGTTGTGGAAATAGAATATGATTTTTACAATGGATTTTTTGCATGCAAAGTGTATATGTATATATTTATTCTTAGACTTATTCTTATATTTATTCAAGTACGTCAAGTGCAGAGGCCCCAAAAACTTGAAGTTCAAACACAAAAAAATGACCAGCACTCTAATCAGAGGAATTTATAAGTATTTAATGCATATAAACATACCTGCTAAAAAAACATACCAGTTTGGGCTACCAGCCTTCTTCAGTGTGCATATTGTGTCACATTATATAATTAATACACTTAATTATGTACACCCATCTCAGGTGAAAAATATACATCTACTTTAATGAACCAAATTTGTTCTTTTTAGTTTAAATAGTGATACCATACAACTTGGACATGCCTTTTATATTCATTTGTCAATATTGTGTATTGCATATGTTTAATTATATCCATCCATCTCATTATTAAATAAATAGTGTATTTAAAAATGTTCATTCAGTCTGGGTGAGAAAAATCCCACCAAGTTTGATAATCCAGGTTTTTTCTTTTTTGTTCAAAATATCATGCCATCCAGCTTTCATATTCCTGTTTCCCTTTACTTTGTCAATAATGGTAAATTTGAAACATGCTGTAGGATGTTGTAGAGTATGCTTGTATAAGGCATTAGAAGGATTTCTATTTCTAATATTGCTTAGGTGTTCAGATATAGGAAGTCTAAGTGGCCAAGACGTTTGACCTACATAAAAAGCCAAGGAAGTACAGGTCACAAGATATATAATCCATACATAGTGTATGCACTGAAGAAGGTTACTTTTATCTAAGCCAAAACCAGTTTGCTTAACACTCTCTTTGTTATGTGTTTTTTAGCACTACATTAAAATTATTCTGCTTGTCACAGTCTGCTGGTCTGTATTTTCATCCAGGACTCAGACTTCTCCTTTTGGCTACCCAGATACATTGAATTCAGGATAAACGTCTTATTTACGCCTTTTGGAACTATTTTACTTATTAACCTTTTCAACAACAAAGGAGAACCATTTTTTGGTCGTTTCAAGCTATTTAAGTATATTTGTTGTTGCGGGCCAATTCTGCTTGGTGGTTCATTAAGACTCTATGGCATATTAGTCCTTTTTGTTGTCAGCTGCACAACAGCATATCTTTGGACATTTTATTGAAAAGTTGGACTCTTATTCATGAATCATTGCAAGGTTTGTGTCAGATATACAGTTTAACGGACATTGCGATTTTCTTTTTTGGCTGGAAATTAATGATTTCATGAGCCAATATATGTTGGGGACATGTTTTGTATGCATTTTTCTTTTTCATTTTGAAATGTTTCTATAATTCAAACTAATTAACAATTTAGGGGTTAATGAGTTGGCTTTTTCATTGTGTTGGGCAGAATTGCTGTATAAAAAACCTTTGGCTATTGTGATATAACCAGTATGCTTACAACATTGCATTATGAATGAATCAGTGCATTAGGTGGACACAGTTTTTTTCACTCTATGGTCTTGAGACCATTTGAATTTTTGTAACTACTGTGAATTTGATGCATTTGCCACTTTGTGGTTGGTTTTACTGCAATTTTGGTTTACGGCTATATACATGTAGCATTAACATTTATATGTATAGAAAATTTCTATCATTTTAATATTTTTGCTTATCACAGTGGATTTAACTTACTGTAAATGAAACAGTATACTAGGTAGATACTTCTCATTATATACCAGTTGCACTGTTGATTATTTGTTATATTTGCTAACAACAAATTCATATTTCAAGGCTAGAGTTATCACGTTACGCATTGGAACATGTTGAGCAGATATGCTGCGTGTACAATTATTATTTTAGTATTTAGTGTTTAAGCCAACCACAGAGGACATGTTTAAAGCGTTAAGAAGTATTATTCATACCATTTTGCCAACTTTGGTATGAAACTGGCTACATTTATTAGTTTTTTAATTTATGTTGTACATGCTGAGCAGAATTGCTGCATGAACAACAGACAGTAACCATTCTTAATAATCACAGAGGAACAGATCTGTGTATTGCCATAATCATTATTTGTACAATTTATGTTGTGCATGTTGAGCAGAAGTGCTGCATGAACAACATACATCAGTTATTTCATTTTTTTAGTTACTAATAGAGGAATTGATCTATTGATCACATATTATGTTTTATGTTTAGACTGTAAAAGTGTCATATCTATATTCTGTATGATTTTTTAGTTACATGCTTTGCGGAATTGGCTGTAATGTGTGCCCAGTTAATGGCCTATTAGGAGAGTGCATACACACTAAGGCCTTAATAGATACATTGTTTATATTACTCAACATTCAAGCGTGTTTCTGTTGGGCCTATCATCATCTTTCCCCCCTTTTTTGGGGTGTGACATACTTCTGATATCTGTTGTTGGTCACTTGTCATTGATTCATAACATTTGGTGGCATCATTATATATTTTCAATTATGAATTTGATGACCATTCTACAAGGCTTGCCTGCCGACAAGGATGATTTTCAGGTTTTTGGATTAGGTATTAACAGTGAGACTGGTGTGTCCAATGATTTCAATTCTCCAACTCTATGTACAAACATTTTTTCTAAATTAACAAAATCTATGAAAAATTGTAGATCCAATGTCTGGCATTTAAAATTGTTTAACACATACAAACTTCAAGGTATCATACCTAGGGGTTTACACATTCATTTGCCACAATTAGTTGGACAGGCTGAGGAAATATTAACAACTGAATGGGCTGAGGCACAACAGAATGCTTTCACACAATTTGTTGAAATTCTACATTTTTTTTATGAACATAGAATAGCCAACTCTATACTAGTAGTCACTGGGGTTTGTGAGGAAGCCAAGCAAATTGAAAGTCAGCCTATGTACAAATCAACATTTAAGAAGCTAACCAAAGATTTACTTGTTTTTCAAACACAACACAGAGAGAGAAAAATTTGTGAATATAATAGGGACTTGAGAGACTATAACTTGGGGAAACCATTTGACCAACATAAAAATGTAAAATTTTCCAAACAGGACACCAATAATAGTGGTATTAAAAGGAAACGACAGAAATCTAGTCTGAAAAAATACTTTAATAGTTCCATCAGTGATACTTCTGGGGATGATTCGTCCTCGCACACCAACACTGAAGTAGACCATAACCAGGAGTCACCAACCTATAAAAAATGAAATGTTACTTTTTCATCGACAAAGGGTCATTATAATGCATCCAATCCTTTAGAGTTAGAAGAAGGGGTGGCAGGAAGCATCGATCAGGCAGGTTCATTACTCCACCTTTTGGTTCCCTGTTAGCAGGGTGTGATAATATACACAACATTTCATCTGTTACTTTGTCGGATGTAGAACTATGATTGCTCAATAAAGGTTTAAATTTTGTTCCAGGTTTTCTTCTATCTGAACAAGATTTTGCCAATCCAATGATGTGGTCTTCTTTGCAGAACCTTTAATTTGAAATTGTATTTGGATAATCTTGCACAAGCACACAGGTCACAGCATGGTTTCAAGTTTCAAAAATCTACATTTATTCCACCTGCAAATAAATATGTAGATATTTTCCAAAAATGGGCTCTCAAATATTTACATTTTGACTCAGGTTTATATACAAAACAGTTGTCAAAAAACTTGACTGTTTCAGAAATACATGCTTTAGATAAATCTTTGAATAATAAAAACAGTCATTATTTCTGCTGATAAGGGTGGTGCTGTAGTTGTTATGGATCTATCTATGTACTTGGCAGAAGCAGACAGGCAACTTTCTGATGGCAGATTTTATACCAACATGGCTATTATCCCACATATAAATTTAGAAAGGAGATTGATAAGTTTTTACAACTTGCCTTAAGTGAATACATAATAAGTAAGCAAACTTTACATCATTTAATAGCCACAATGTCTGTACTTACTTCTTAAAATACATAAAGATCCCCAATCACCTCCTGGCAGGCCAATTGTCTCAGTGAGTGGTTCCTTGACTGAACCACTATCTGCATTTTTAACCATTTATCTTAAGCCCCTACTCAGAGGGTTCAGGGCTAGAATTCAAGATACTACTCAGTTTCTTAATATTATTTTAAATTCGCAACTTGAACCTGGATGGATTATGTGTATCTTAGCGTCGCATCACTGTACACTAATATACCAAATTGAGCTGCTTTAGCCAGATTGGAATATTGGCTTGAATGCATCCCTCTGTATAGTTCGGGTTTCAATAGATTTCTTATTTGCCTCACAGGACATGTCCTGACCAAAAATATATTTTACTTTAATGACAAGTGTTATTTACAGCTCAAGGACACAGCTATGGGTGCATCTTTTTGAACCATTTTTGCTGATTTATTCATGGGTTATTTGGAACAACAAATTATTTCTGATCATAACCACAACATGTTTTTGGATGAAATTGATATTTGGAGAGGATATCTTGATGACTGCTGGCTAGTTTGGAGAGCAGATTCAGGGTACCTTCAGGAATTTGTTGATTATCTCAATGAAAACAAGTGGGGAATCCAATTCACAGTTCATTATGATACTGCTTGCATTTCATTTCTTGACGTTCAAATAAGTCGTCAACAGGATGGGACTTTGAGTAGTAATGTCTTTAGAAAACAACCAAGCTCCAATAGTTTGTTACATGCTTCCAGCTGTCATCCCAAACATATTATAGATAATATTCCCAAATCTCAATTTCTTAGGATTCATCAAATTTGCTCTACAGATGATGCTTTTGAATTACAACAACGTGATCTTAGTGCTAGATTTTGTAATAGAGGTTATTGTAAAAGTCAGGTTATTCAGATCAGTAACCTGGTCCATACTTATTAGGCATGACTTATTACAATATCAACAGCACAATAGTGAGAATGAAACCACTATTAGACTGAATATGACTTATGGGCGTAATACCCATAGGTTCATGGATTTGATTCAGAAACATTGGGACATTTTAATGACTGAAAATCTTTTATCTAACTTTTAGAAGAGACAAGACACTGTTTTTTTTTCAACCATTATAAACATATATTATCAGACTCCAAATCATCTCGGGGTACACTAGAAGGTGGGGTTTTGTCAAGTTGTGTTCCTTGTGGTCACTGTTCATTCTGTAAACACGTCAACAAAACCAAAGAATTTACTAGCAAAAATACTCCGAGAATTTTTCATATCAATATTTTTGCCAATTGTAGTTCTGCTTGGATTATATATCTCGAGACCTGTACTTGCTTGGCTTTTTATGTACAGCAAACGTCTCAGCCACTTGGACTTCCTATATCTGAGCACCTAAGCAACATTAGAAATAAAAATCCTTCTAATGCCTTATACTCTACAACATCCTACAACATGTTTCAAATTTACCATTATTGACAAAGTAAAGGGCAACAGGAATATGAAAGCTGGATGGCATGATATTTTGAACAAAAAAGAAAAGACCTGGATTATCAAACTTGGTGGGATTTTCTCACCCGAACTGAATGAACATTTTTAAACACACTGTTTATTTAATAATGATATGGGTGGATATAATTAAGCATATTCAATACACAATATTGAAAAATGAATATAAAAGGCATGTCCAAGTTGTATGGTATCACTAAACTACAAAGAACAAATTTGGCTCATTAAAGTAGATGTGCATTTTTCACCTGGATTGTATGAGCATTACTTAATTAATGAGATGGGTGGATATAATTAAGTGTACTAACTATATAATGTGACAAAATTTTCACTATGTATATGCACACTGAAGAAGGTTTGTAGCCAAAACCAATATGTTTTTTTAGCATCTATGTTTATATGCATTAAATACTTATAACTTCTTCTCATTAGAGTGCTGGCCATTTTTTGTGTTTAAATAACAGGTACCACATCATTATTAATTTTATTGAAAGTATAAAGGGTCATATTATTATGACAGCTACTAACTAGGGCAGGACGAGCTTGAATGTCACACTGAAGGGGGAAGGGATGTTAATTTAACATGTGTACCAATAACACTTTGTTTTATAGCACAGTAAACCACTCCCTTGCCTTGGTTGGACACTAAAGAGGGAGAAAAGAACCTGTACCAATTGACTAGACAGAGAGAGACCGAGCTGGGAATGATGTGCAGCAGGTTGAGGTGATAAAGGATAGTGAGGGAAATGTACTCACAAGCGAGGAGAGTGTGTTGAGCAAATGGAAAGAGTACTTTGAGGGGCTGATGAATGAAGAAAATGAGAGAGAGAGAGAAAAGGTTGGATGATGTGGGGATAGTGAATCATGAAGTGCAACGGATTAGCAAGGAGGAAGCAAGGATAGCAATGAAGAGGATGAAGAATGGAAAGGCTGTTGGTCCAGATGACATACCTGTGGACGCATGGAGGTGTTTAGGAGAAATGGCAGTGGAATCTTTAACCAGATTGTTTAATGAAATCTTGGAAAGTGAGAGGATGCCTGAGGAGTGGAGAAAAAGTGTTTTGGTACCTATTTTTAAGAATAAGGGTGATGTGCAGAGCTGTAGTAACTACAGAGGGATACAACTGATCAGTCACAGCATGAAATTATGGGAAAGAGTAGTGGAAGCTAGGTTAAGAAGGGAGGTGATGATTAGTATCAGCAGTATGGTTTCATGCCAGGAAAGAGCACTACAGATGCGATGTTTGCTCTGAGAGTGTTGATGGAGAAGTACAGAGAAGGACAGAAGGAGTTGCATTGTGTCTTTGTGGATATAGAGAAAGTATTTGACAGGGTGCCTGGAGAGGAGTTGTGGTATTGTATGAGGAAGTCAGGAGTGTCAGAGCAGTATGTAAGAGTGGTACAAGATATGTACGAGGGTAGTGTGACAGCGGTGAGGTCTGCAGTGGGAGTGACGGATGCATTTAAGGTGGAGGTGGGAATTACATCAAGGATCATCTCTGAGCCCTTTCTTATTTGCAATGGTGATGGACAGGTTGACAGATGAGATCAGACAGGAGTCCCCGTGGACTATGATGTTTGCAGATGACATTGTGATCTGTAGTGAGAGTTGGGACCAGGTTGAGGAGACCCTGGATAGGTGGAGATATGCTCTAGAGAGAAGAGGAATGAAGGCCAGCAGGACTAAGACAGAATATATGCGTGTGAATGAGAGGAAGGATAGAAGAATGGTGAGGATGAAGGGAGTAGAGGTGGCGAAGGTGGATGAGTTTAAGTACTTGGGATCAACAGTTCAGAGTAACGGTGAGTGTGGAAGAGAGGTGAAGAAGAGAGTACAGGCAGGATGGAGTGGGTGGAGAAGAGTGTCAGGAGTGATTTGTGACAGACTGGTACCAGTAAGAGTGAAAGGGAAGGTCTACAAGAGGGTAGTGAGACCAGCTATGTTGTATGGGTTGGAGACGGTGCCATTGACAAAAAGGCAGGAGTGAGAGCTGGAAGTGGCAGAGTTAAAGATGTTAAGATTTGCACTGGGTGTGACAAGGATGGACAGGATTAAGAATCAGTATATTACAGGGTCAGCTCAGGTTGGACGGTTTGGAGACAAAGTCAGAGAGTCGAGATTGCATTGGTTTGGAAATGTGCTGAGGAGGGATGCTGGGTATATTGGGAAAAGGATGCTAAAGATGGACCTGCCAGGTAAGAGGAACAGAGGAAGGCTTAAGATAAGGTTTATGGATGTGGTGAGAGAGGACATGCAGGTGGTTGGTGTGACAGAGCAAGAAGCAGAGGACAGGAAGAAATGGAAACAGATGATCCACTGTGGTGACCCTTAATAGGAACAGCCGAAAGAGAAGAAGACCAATAACACTTTGTTTTACAACACAACAAACCACTCCCTTACCTGATAAAAAGTATATGTATGTATATATATATATATAAATCTTGTGAGGAAACTATTAACTTTATTTTTGTTTTACTTGGATCACTTGTCTGTGTTCTTAATAAAGGATTTTCGACTGGAAACAGACTGCCTAAACTGCTTGGATTACTTTCGAGTACTTAGTAATTCTGTACAGTATTTCAAATTATATATTTTTTATTATTTTTTTTTTTTTACTTAGGACGAGTTTAAGTTTGCTATTTCTACTACCATTATCTGATCTAATTAATATACAATGATTAACTAGATATATCTTCCACACAGAGAAGTTTCTTACACTGTTTTGATTTCGGACCCACTATACTTGTTTAGTGGGCTGTCTGAGACTTTGTGCATACCACGGAGATTACTTGTTTTTTTAGTTCTATTAGTTCAAAACTAGCTAGAAAAAAAACAAGCTGTGTATAGACAGGTGTTTTTTTCTTTCTTTCTTGTAATCCATTTATCTCAATGGATTATTTTCTGATTCCCTGTGCGATTTCATATTTCACTGTACATTTATTATATACAATAAGGGTGAAACCCAGTACCTACAAAAAAATAGATTATGGGAATGTATAACCATAGTGCACAAGAAATTGGAAAAAAAAACACCATCCACTCTCTTTGTGGTGTGACCCAGTACTTATAAGTGGTGGAATATAGGCCCTACAGTGGACATCTGCATACTGGTGAACAGTGGTCGCACAAGACACCATCCTCCCCAGTGAAAAAGACACAAAATCATACTGATATACCTCTGTTTGTAAGTGTGTGTCAGCTGCTCAGTGCTCTCTCTCTCTCTCTCTCTCTCTCTCTCTCTCTCTCTCTCTCATTCGCAGTCATAAGGTCTCCCTAGTCACCAGAATCTATTTGAAATCTGCTTGTCATAACATTGTACACCATACTGCTACCACTAACATAACGTTTCCATGCAGCAGCATTATGTCTACATCACTCACAGCTGGATTATGCATTGAATGCATATCATGGTTTCATAACACTGAGGTACTTTGCATAATGTTATACATTCACAGTGCAGTGGTTCTTACTACAGAAAATGTTCTATACATACACCTTGATTCATGCATATTCAGGGTGCTTGCCTTTATGCATCACAAGGTTGTTGTGTCTTTTAGCTTTTCCCGGTTAGGGGTTGGCACAGTGGAACTCCAGTCCGCTAATGATTGGCAGTAGATTTTTACATGCTGAGTTGCCAGCCCTGACACACAACCCTCAATGAAGGTACGCCCATTCACGCATGTCTCCACACAGAAGACGCTCTAGCTGAGAATCGAACAGAACAATGTCTTACTATGAGGCAACAACGCTACCGCAGCACCACCACCACAGTCTTTATGCATCACATTCCCATAAAGCCTTTGCAATGCTGCCCTGAGTCTTTTGGAATCAAGCCGTAAAAACACTATCAGTTCCCAATAGTATACTGCACTTGTTTAAAACTGATGTCTTATTATTAAAGGGTTATTATCACTTACACTCAGATGAAACATTACAAGAAACATAAAGCATGGTATTTTATCAACATTGTTTTTCTTTGTCCAAAACTATTGATTTAATATGCAGTAACATATGCCTTTCCATATCACCTAGAGAAGGAAAACAGAAGAATTGTTTATGTATTACAAAAAACAAAAACAAATATCAAACTTCACATTAAACAGTTAAACAGATTTATAAGCTCCTTCTCAAATTATGTTTCTGAAGCTTCAGAAAAATAATTTTTTCACCTCACCATTAGAACTGTGACAATCATTTTTAGTAATATTATTAAAAATATTGACACCTGATCAAAAATATATATTGCTGAGAACATTTCCTTCATATGAATACAGCCAGATAATCTGAATTTAAAATAATATATTTAATTATATAATTTACTGCCAGTTTTATAAATTTCCTACATAGTACTACAGCCTAACAACAGTTAAGTGAACAGGGTCGGTACATCTTTAAATTTCCAAATTTAGTTCCTAGTGGTACACATCAGGTGGGTCTGTGGAAGTACTTCCTGTAATGTCATTGGTTCCCTGGCTTTAGGTTACATCTAGTCCATTTGAATTGTCAACATTGTGTTCCTTGCCCAAAACTAATTTTTATTTGCAACTTGCTTTTTAGTCATAATTGTATTGGTTCTTTTGAATGGGATTGAAGGGTACACAATATTTGACTGTTGTTACCATAGCATAATTTCATCTTTCACATATCCACTGTGCTACTGTCCATGAGAAATTCAAGCGATTCCTTGAGTGCAGCAAGGTAGTGGACAAATGTACATATTTATGCAGGAATGTGAACTCTGCATAGCAACTGATGCAAGTATGTGCAATGCAGTTGTGTAGTGCATGGCCACATAGGAGTACATATTCAGGGTATTTGCCTTCAGAACATCTCAAGGTAGCGTGCCATCCTGCCATAAAGCCTCTGAATTGTGACATGGCACCCCACTGACATGTCTCATGAACATGCTGTGTATTGACAACACTGAGCAAAGGTTAATAATGAGGCTTGTAGACACTCTGTGACTGAGTCATGTGGGAACACACTACCATTTTGGTTACTGTCAAATGAAAGAACTCACTGACTGAACACTATAATCAAGTCTGAATTTGAAAATTTATTTTACATGATACATACATGTCTGGATTTGTGTAGTAAGAAATATATTTTTCATTTTGACAACTGTGATACCAGGTTTGCCAGGTGTAGTGCTAAGGTCCAATTATGTCCTATTGTCCTATGCAATGACATAAGTTCATAGGTTCATAGATTAGTACTAGGCTAAGTGCCCTTGTGGGCCATTTTAAGCCTAGCCAATTACCTCATGTGAGAATCAAACCATGCACCTTGTATCTGTAAGGTAAACACCTTAACCATTATGCCAGCCTCCCACCCCATTAAGGCATTAAGACAGACATTGTGGTCAGTGCAAGGCACAGAGGGTGTTGTATAACTAGCTTTGAAGTAGGAACTGCTCTTGTTTAAGATGATTTGGACATCTAAGTGTCTAAGTGCTCAGGTGATGATATCCTTGACAACTACTGACAGTGAGCTGCAAGTGGCAGTAGGCTTGAAGACATGATAAGTATGAAACCCAGGAAAAGAGGGAGGGATGGTCTTCATTGTTTCAAAGCCATGGCTCTGCAAGTATGTGTATGTGAATGTGTTCAAGCTGCAGAATAACCTGTCGCTTGGCTAGTATAAATAATCTTGAAAGAGATCTCGATTGTACCGTATGTCACATTAATGCGCCCACACAAAACACAAGGCATAAAAGGGATTTATGGATGCAACTACCTAGAACTGCATTGCCCCAGAAGAGAACAGTTGTCATAGGACAAAGGAGTCTACACACATCCAGAAGGAAAAAAAATGCAGAATAAACAAGAGGGAATTGAAGGGAGGGAACGAATACTGCAACAATGAAGCAAAGGACATCTACTGTTATGGTATGATTTTACACAACTGTACTATGGCATTCTATATATCTGTTGCAGTATTCGGTACAGAAGGGAGAGTAAAAAAGCTCAAGAAACAGAATGGGAGGTGGAAGGCTGAGAATAGCCCTCAACAAACCAACATAAAATGGTTTCAGCAAAACCTGCTCTGGCACTAGAAACAATATCCAACTTATAATGCTTAGTAAAAGTATGCACTGAAGACCAAGTAGCAGCTTCAAAGATGGAATGGTGTCCAAACCCAGAAGAGGCAACAGCCCTAGGGGAATAACAAAAGCAGACAGAGATTTGCCATAAAAAGAATAACAAAAATAAATGGCCTTAGACATCCTGGATGAGATGATTTGTTGACAAACAGCCAAACCCAAAGACCTGCAATGAAAGGAAACAAAAAGCTGATAAGACTTAAGAATAGTCGTAGTGTTATCCAAATACTACCTGAGCCATCTGTGCTCATCCAAGGTATGCAGGACCCTCTCACTAGCAGACTGAAGAGAAGGGAAAAAGGAAGGTACTGACTGATGTAAGGACAACTCATTGACTACCTTTGGCATAAAAGAAGGACTAGTACAAAGGTGCATCCTGACCCTGTGAAAAAACATAAAAGGAAGAATGGCTATAAGGGCCTAGAGCTCAGAAGCCCTCTGACCAGAAGTAAAAGGCCCACAACAAAACAGTCTTCCAGGTACAATGTTGTAAAGAAGCAGAATCTGCAGGCTCAAAAGGAGCCAGAGTAAATTTTTTGAAAACAAAGTTAAGAGCCCAAGGAGGAGGAAAAAGGCATTCTTGCAGGCCTAATATGCAGGACGCCTTTAAAAAACTGTTTGATCTTAAACTGAGAAGTCAAAGGAGGATTAAGGGCAGACAAGCAGAAATGGTTAACAAATGAGCCTTCACAGAAGAATAGGCCAACTCACACAAAAAGAGAGGAAAAGATGGACCCTCAATGAAAGAGGGTCATGGTAACAACTATGGCACTAGACAGAAAATCTCTTCCATTTGTACATACAAGATTTTCTGGTTGAGGGTTTCCTTGCCTCCTATACAACCCGGAGCAACTCCTCAGAAAAGACGAGCCTGAAAGGAATCAAAACCGCATCATCCACAATGACAGTTACAGAGTGGGGTTGGATGATAGACCTCTTGTCCTGTGAGGAGATCCAAACATTGAAGTAACTTGTGATGATTGCCCCTAGCCAGATGCATTATTTCTGACTGAATAGTCTGCAATGAATTTTTAAAGTCTACCAAGTCATTACAGTCCCAAAAAAATATGTTCCCAATTATATATTTCTTCCCCCTCACACCTCCAACATTTGCAATCGACCTGAGGAAACATTCTTTGACTCTGTTTGCAATATTAAAATACCTATGCAAACACTTTCAAGCAAAAATCCTAAATCTTCTAGACTTTGTTGCATATTTGGGAGACTTACATATCTTCCCCTTGTTTCTTTGTGAACTTTCCAACCTACTCTGATTCCCATAGTTCTCATGCGATATGTTATATGGCCTTCTAATTATCCCCCACACTCCCTATAAATACTAACTCTGAGATCACACAGTCCCCAGGGAAAGGAAGTATTTCCCTACTCGTGGATTGTTGATCTCGGACACCTGTCAAATACCTGTCTGTCCCAACCAAATAGTGTCACTCTCCTGGGTGTTGGAGCACTGTGTTCTAGACTTCGTCCTGTACAGCTACATGATGTTGTCTATGGCATATACAGAGAAGATTACCTTTTTGAACAGACATATGTATGTACAAGCTGTTTCCACAGGTGCTGCACTGCATACTAGGTCAGCCTTGCAGCTCAGGAAAGACTCTTAAGATTGTGCTTTGTACATTAGCAGTGATTTAAACTAAGACAAATGCTAAGAAAGGCAACTCTCAAGAAAATCTGAGCAGAACATTATAGTCTGTTAACCTGGTCATGAATACATTCTTCCTCCTATTTTCCCAATGTATCAGCCCTAATTGGGCAAAATATGACTAAATGCATAGGATTTCTGTTGTTTGTTAAATGAGTAACACACAAGCTGCCAGCATTCTGGAGGTGGTGTCTCTCATTGTTAGGTTTCACATACATTCTAGTCATTTGTAACTGTTATGGCCAAAAGTATGTGTCCCCAAATGATTATTGAAAGATCCTGGTCAGGATGGTAAGTGCTACACACAAAGCTAGATCATGGTCAAATGGGGCCCTAGGTAGGGTAATGGACTGGTACCCCCAAAGACATAGCAATATTCTATTACTTGGCTGTCTCACTCCAGTTACCATAAAACACTGCTCAAACCTGTGATCACAGAGATTAGGATTTAATTTAGAACTTTTATTAAAAAATTTGCAGCCAAAACAGACAGACATTTACTAAACTAAAGAAAACACTCTCACATCGAAAACAGACTGCATATGAAACAGTAAATTTCTCTTGAAACTCACATTTATTGAAAAGGCATCTGGAAACCTATTAAACTACAAGAGATAGTCTGGGATTCATAGTGAAAGAGCAAATAGTAAAGCATTAATTATTAGCTATATGAAGGGTGCAGGAATTCAAAAGACAAATTTGTAACACATTTGCTAACAACCTGGAACAGTCAATGGAACACAAGTGTCTCTTCTCAGAGGCAGCCTAGAAGCACTGTCTGGTGAAGTACTTGGTCAGAGCCACAAAAGTTAATGAATGAGGGCTGGGAAAAGTAAACTCAAAACTACATGAAGCAGCTCTTTAACAATACCCATCTGCACTAAGTGCCAGATAAACTATTGTAGCTAAGCATGGTGCATTTTACACCCAACTGCCTGCAAACACAAGCTAAACTAAAATGTATTCATAGCTAAAATACTAAAATTAAACTTGTAGAATTTGTGCTGTCCAGTTTATTCACAGCCAAATAATAAACATGTTGTCAAACAAGGAAACCAAAAATCATGCTCAAAGAACATATGATGATACTCCTGTTTACTACAATTGATGTCTTCCTTTACACCATAACCACTCTGGAATGCAGGAACCAAGTATTTACACACACACACACATATGCACACCCATTAATTACAGCCTCTTGTATGGCTGTGTAATGAACAAATACATAAATAAACATCCAAAATAAAGCACCTAGGAACCAGCAGAATGAAGCCACCAACACAGCGTAGAAAAGAGCAAAAAATCTGTTTTATTTAACGTTGCAAAGACACCACGTTTTCATCCAGGACTTCATCAGAAATAAGAAGTACATTGCAGTCCCTCCTTATATACCTCCTTCCTAATTACCTGGTGGTGGTAATTAGTCCCAATTAAATAAAATGACAAAAATGTAAAGATATAGTAAAACACTCATACTGAAATTTCTATAACATTAGTTCAATAAATACAGTACTAATACATTCTGATCAATACATCCCTCAACGTTAGTGTAAAAATATATAAGGTCATTTAATAAATATAATAATTAATTCAGAACAGCTGCATATACATCCACAGTAAACAAATACCTATACATAAAGGTAAAACAGAATGTCGCCCCCCCCATGTTGAATAAAACCTAAAATGCATATGTGTACATAATGAAATAGGGGTGTCCTAAAAAATAACCTAACAAGGTAAAACATTTCATGTAGCTCAATGTTTTTGTTTTTGATATGTATAAAATTAGTTATAAAAAAATTAATTGTATAAAATTGGTTCTGTAAAGCATACCCTTAGCCTATTCTTAGTTAGAGCTTGGCAGATCTTAATTTGAGAACTGGTACCAGTGAAACATGTTCATTAAGTCCTGGTGGCTTGTTCACTTCTAGTCTTAACTGCCAGAGAAGTTCTTTAAACTCAATGGTGGTCTCCCATGGTCCCCCCGTGGGTCTGTTTCAACCTTTTCTATTACAAAAAACCCAAAAACAGCTTCTGTGCATTCTTTGCTGTGCTTATACAAGGCATTGTTTATATCACATTTTTTATGTCATTCATGTGTTCATATATATGTCATTTGAGTTTCTTGTTGGTCTTTCCAATATAGAAAGAACCACAGGTCTTGCATATAGCGACGTATATAATTCCATAAGTGTCACAATTACAATAAAAATTGGTTACCAATTTTGTTTTTCTACCTATCAAATTCACAGAATCCCCCTGTAGAATGTGTGTGCATTGTGCACAAGAACCACATTTATATGTACCCTTCTTGGATCTAGAATTATTCACCTTGTAGTTTTCCAACATTTCTTTTATATTCCTACCCTTTCTATAGGTGAACCTAAACAGGTTTTTAAATAGTGAGTCCAAATCTGAATATCTCGCAAATCTCTCCAGGTTTTGTGAAATTATATCCTTAATGCAACAAGCATTACTACTAAAATTCAATATAAAGTTACCATTCCATCCAGTTTGGTCAGTATCATTGTTTGCTTCTCGATGGATGTTCAGCTCTGGCTTCCCCAAAATTGGACTAAATCTTCCTTTTCTTTCCTTTAAAATGTCACCTTCCACTTGCTTTATCAACTCTAATGGATACTTTATTTCCATGAACATAGCCCTTAGTTTACTACTCTCAATAACATAGTCTTGATCGCTAGAGGTCATTCTGCAACTCCTAATAAACTGACCTTTCACTATCTCCTTCTTTTGACTGAAGGGGTTCCACTAGTGAAAAATAAATAGGAGTTGGATAATGTCTTTTTCCTAAATACACTAGACTTAAATGCCTTCTCTCCTGGTACTTTTTCATTGAGTACATCCAAATACTGTAACTGGTCATGAGTGATGTTGTGGGTGAATATGAGAAAGGACATTGTATTATTCAAATAAATTATAAACTCATTTAACTTATGTTCTGGCCCATTCCAAAAAATGACTATGTCATCCAGGTAGCGTCTGTAATAACTCCAATATTGGGAGTAGTCAGAATGAAACACAAATTTCTCTTCCCAGGTGGACAAAACCAAGTTGGCATACATGGGGGCACAACTGGCCCCCATGGCTACTCCACTTGTCTGTTTAAAAAATTCGCCCTCGAAGTAGAGAAAATTGTGTTTGAGTACCATTTCCATCAGTTATGTCATCAGAATGATAGCATCATTATCTAAGCTACCTTTTGTTCTCAGTGCTTCTTCGAACCAATCCAAACCCGTTTGGTAGGGTATAACATTGCACGGGTCCTATATATCTAAAGTAACAAAAACAAGGTTTTCATGATATAACCTTTGGTCAATGCTCCTCAGAAAGTCTCAAGAATCCTTAAGGATGCCCACCTTGTTTAGCCATACTTCCTTTAGTCTTAAATCTAAGTACTTGGCTATTGGATAAGTTTTAGAACCTGAAGCGGCTACTATAGGTCTCAAAGGTGGACCAAGGGCATCCTTATGGACCTTCGGTGTTCCGAAGATGGAAGGGACTTTGGGTTTGTCAATAGTTAGAAATGATAGCGTCTCCTGGCTTATCTGTTGGTCATTGGCCATTTCATGTAACATAAAATCTATTTTCAGATGGGCCACACTGATTTAATTGCGGGGAACTCTGGTGTACCTTTCAGGATTATTCAACATTTCCAACATTTTAGCCGAGTAGGTTATGCTGTCCATAAAAACCACCCCCCTTGTCAGAATTCATAACCCTCACATAACCATTCTTTCTCAATGAGTCCAACAATGCATGTTCTTCTTTAGTCAAATTGTAGAATCTAGTTTGGTTATTTAGATTTTGTCTCAACTCCATCTCTACTTGGATCTCAAAATTTTTGAGTTGGGGGTGGAGGGGGTGGGTTAAATATACTCTTTTTCCTAATAGTGCTAACAGGAGGTCTATTATTAGGCATCATGAGTTCAAGATTTTTCGTCCTCAAAAAAAGTTTGCGGTCTATGAGCACATGTTCAATTTGACTTGTACTACTAGGTACAAATTTAAGTCCTTTAGTGAACAAACTAAAGTGCATAGGTCCTATATCTAGAGAACTGTAGTTGAAAATGCTGAAATCTTTATATAAATGTCAGTAACCATCCACTACAATGCTTTCTTCCCTTAAATACCCAGGTGTTACATGGGTTTGAACTTCATCTTTTAGTATCCCCCCCCTCCAGTACCCACCCTTTGGGTAGGAGTAATTCACTGGATTTTGTTGCTTGATTCTCTCCGATCTCCTCACTGTAGGGAATTCTAAATAATCTACAACTGTATTTCAACTGGCTGTCGGAAGCTCCATACACCACCTGTACCTCCTTATGCCCTCCCAACATCTTAGCTCAAGAATCAGAGACAAAGACGTTATCGCCTCACAGCAAGAGGTTCTCCAGTTCGATTCTCAGCTGGGGTGCCTTCTGTGTGAGTCTGCATGTCCTCCCTGTGTTCGTGTGGGTTTCCTCTGGGTGCTCCGGTTTCCTCCCACATTGCAAAGTCATGCATCTGGAGCATTTCTCCCCAGGCTTCCACTGAAAATTGGCTTTGTTTCAAGTCGGACTTTCCCGGTTAACAAATGTTAAATAAATAACAAATTTTAAATAAATAAAGCCAATAATTAGGAACATATCTTAAATACTAGTGTTATATACTTAGGAAGTTGTTAGGTTAACAGATTTGTGTTAGCAAGCATTTTCTGAAGGGTATGAAGTCTGAAAAATCACATTTGTCATTATTTCATGAATGGAGTCCACAGCACTTTACTAAAAAGCCTTACATTTTACGAATAACAGACCATAAATATGTGGCCAAAATCATGGGCCACTGAGAACTATTCCTTCTGCATAAAAGCACAGTCACACACAACCATCAATTATAAACACTTGTATGACTAAATACTTCACATATCTGCTTAAGATCAATAGAATAAATACATTTCTAAATATTGATGGTGAAATGTATCTCACTTCCTGGCTGTAAGAACCATACACTGCAACCCATTACAATTCACCTCTGCGCTCTCAACTTTTCAGCTCAAGACTCAAAGACAAAGACTGAACATTAGGAACATATTTTAAATGCTTTTCTTATATAATTTGAAAGTTGCTAGAAGAACAAGCTTTGCATTAGCAATCATTTACTGAGGGACACAAAGTCTGCATCTGAGATACTTGTTATTATTTAGTGACTGCAGTACACAGGGAAGATATCAAAATACTACTCAACTTCTTTGCTCAAGAGTTCTGGGTAAAGCTAAAAATGATAGGAACAAAGACTGAAAGGGGACAGAGCTTAAATATTGTTTTATTTTATCTATTTGTTAACTCAGTAAACCCACTGGATAAAATATTCCTTTTCAGGGCAGCCCAGAGGTAATGGCTGGCTCACTGACTTGCTCAAAGTCAGACAGTAGGCAAATAGAAGTGGAATGATTCAAACTCTATACTTTTGACATCATGAAGCAGGTGGTAATGGCTCAGAGGCTTAAGTGCCACACAGCTCTAATTCTTTTTAAAAAAAGTTAGCAGAACAACATTTGTTTCTGAACAACAAGAACTATGAAACTCAATAGAAATTTGAAAGAATAAAAAGTAATCTAAGGCACCAGGGCACTAGAAATTTGGTAGCAGACCCAACAAATATAAGAGCAATAATGTCATTCCACTATGCATATCTTTAAACAGGATAATGAGATAAAAGTCAAAGGGAAATACATGACTGATTACCTAAAAAACCTAAAGCTGCATAAAAAAGGCATTGATGGCAGAAATTGCTGAGATTGAAAACAGAGATACACATGAAACTCAGAACAGAGGAAAAACACCAGGCACAAATGGGATTTCAATATACATGTGGCCAAGAACATTGAAAACAATAATGACCTATTGTCACAAAAAAAATGTTTAATAATGTATTTAATGGTATAACTGTTTCTCCATCTTAGCCTAAGGCAGTATTGGTGGTAATAATAAAATGGGTTAGAGATATAACAGATCTTGGTCATATAGACTCATTTCAATATTGAATCATGACTAGAAAATGTTGTGTTAATCATTGCTAAAAAAGGACTAGCAGCCTTATTAAAAATAATAATTGACTTAAATCAGTTTGGATTTATTGAGAGAAGACAATGTTTGATAATATTTCGATAATATTAATAAGACATTAATTTAGAAAGATGAAGTAAACAATGCAAGCAAGTTAATGCTAATATGATTAGATGTCGAAAAAGCTTTTATAGGAAAAGTTGGGGATTTAAGAACGAGATTTTGATAAAACTTGGTTTTGCCCAGATGATAGCTGTAATTTTTGAAATATGTAAGGCTCAAACACAAAAATAAAATGAGCAGGAGCGATATCTACCACAATATAACTGTTGAGAGGGACAAGACAGGGGTGGCCACTCTTATTGCTATTGTTCACATCGTATCTAGAACTCCTGGAACAACATATTAGACTCTCAGAAATATCAGCATAGTAAGGCAACATTGATCAAAATGTTTGTAGTTCCACTCATTCTGCATTTTGGACAAGCATACTTATATCATCCAGAAGAGAGGATCTGGCATGGAATTAAAAAAGAGATTTAAACGTTTTTGTTTTTTTTTTATCTGAGAAAATGAAAAAGAAAGAGTACAGAGGCAGAAACTGTTGTTCCAGAAGGAAAAGGGCGTGCTTGATCTGGACTCATGCTATAAAGCCACATAGTGTAGACTGCTATACTCGTTGCAATATACAGCCATATGGAAATCAATGAGGTCAAAAAACAACAAATAAATAGGCTATGGGGAAAGGTAAAGAAACCTGCAAATGAAAAAAGGGCACTGAACTATATACAGAAATGTGCAAGCACACTATACTGTTTTCATCATAGGCTAGACCTCAGAAACGTTAGATATTACCAACAGGATATGGAATAAACAAGAAAAAAGGAGGAGACCAGAAAAGACCTCTGATACATAGGGGAAAAAAACATAAACGTCCTAGATTCTTGGAACACTTATTAAAAGAGGGAGAACCAAAAACATGGATGCAACCTAAATTAGATTTTCACCTACAGGGAAGGCGCTATTTCAACTACTTTAAACTAATATCAGAATTAAAGGAAGACTTGAGATACACCACACCACATTTTTTCCCCAACAAACATCTTTATTAAATTTTCACACATGGCAGTCAAGATCTGCTTCACCATAAAAAAACAAGAATTATAAGTAACATTTATAGAGATGAATTAGTATTAAATAATCACTGCAACACAAAACTGAAGCAAAGATGGATTAAAAGGCTAGGCCACCTCTTAAATGAAGAAGACTGGAGATAGATAGTTTTGTCCCACAGATATGCTGTGAAGTTATGAAGATCCAGGACATTTGCTTAGAAGTGTTTGTATATGTACTTTGCATTCCTGACAGGTTAACTAGGATTTTTCTACAGACTAGTGAGATATGTTGCAGATGTGAGAAATTCTGGAAATGTGAAGAGCTTCAGCAATTTAAACAGAAACTAAAACAGCTAACAGAAGAAATAATGGGTGAGGAAGATTGCTTAACCAAGAATTGTTCCTCTTAAACTGGAGAAAGTGGAAAAGAAAATATAGACTGGACATAAAGGAGTTAATCAAAATGATGACTGAAATAAAAAGAAAATAGAATTGAAAGACAAAACCATGGGTAAAAGTAAATTCTTACTTAAAAAAATTGATACAAGGGAACATTTAGGAAGTCAAGTGCAGTACTTCTGTATATACTATTTGAGTTAGCATGGAAGACTGAATAAATATATACATACACTGGACAGATAATGAGGTCAGGAATACAAAATTTCTGGCTACAGTGGTTACATTTGATGTTTATATAGTTAACGTCAAAGTTGGTTTAAGAGCAATGATGGATATAAAGACTATGAAAATTAAAATTGGATAGTAACATACAGCACAAAAATATGTACTATGTGCTCAAAAAAATGAAGTATTAACCTTCTGATTGTTCATTGTCTAGGAGATGTTAAACAACGAAATATAAATACTATGTAACAGAGGTCAATGAACAGCAACAATGCACATTATCTAAATGCTCAAGAATCTTATATTAATAAACATTGTGCTATTAAAATGTGAACTATGAAACTCTGGCTGGCATTGTTGACTGTAATCCTCAGTGATTTATCAGAACAAAAGAGGTTAAGGAGAGACAATGCATGTTCTGCAAAATTGACAGATAACAGACAGAATATTCATATTCGCTTAAAAAAGTTAATAGAGCAAGGGGTTTTGCATTGACATGCATTTTCTGAACAACAAAAATGAGGAAACACTAATGGCTACACTTATTTACTGCCTAAATGCCTCTATAATTTACCAAAAAATGAAGAAGTAAGCAAAGGCCTGGAATTTATTGTAAATGATTAAGGCCTCTCCTCTCATACTCTTAGCATAATAAATCTGGACAGAACCAAAAATAATGGGGATGGGGGAACAAATGCCCAAAAATAGGAACACATTTTAAATATTGCTCTTATGAACTTGGAATGTTGCTAGAATAACAGCATTCAATTTCCGAAGGATATGAAGTCTAAAAATCCAGTGTCTGTCATTCTTCAGTGATTTCTCAGAAATCCACATATTTTATAAGAAAGAGACCAGAAATATGAGGTAAAAATCCAAACATTCTGCAAAAGATCTGGGCAGTTGAGAGGTATGATTAAACCTTTAAAGGACAACAATGGGATATTATTATTAAATGCTCAACCTCTCTGTATTTTTCTCCCTATTTACTGTCCCTGCTATGAATAAACAATACAGCATTTAAAATATTTGAAATTGACTGTTTCTCTCCACTAGAACAGTACCTTACTGTACTGTAGTGGTTTCACTTTCAAAAAACTTTTGTCCCACCCTTGAAAAGCTTGCTGCAGTCTCCAATTCATTGATGTCGTCAAGGCCACTGAATACAGGTAGTTTTCTGGCCATTTCCTTCCCCAAACTGACATCACTACTATGTGATGTCACAGCTCCCTGGTCCTTGCCCTTCCCATACAGAAAATAAAGGCTAGAACAAGGAAACAGTAAGAGTCAAGTCTCCTGCTGTGAGCTGTCAATCACAGCAGGTAACAGCTCAAATTACCCTTAGCACTTTGACAGCTAGGGAAGTTAGGTGTGAAGGGGGATGGGAGATGAGTCAAAGTAGTACAATTAGGCATTCATAAAAAATGCAGTTTAGCCATTCTAAAGAATCAGCAGTAAAAAGCACTTTGAAAGTCTGTTCTGTGGCATTTGCACTGTTTGTGATTTAAATAATCATTGAATGGCATGAAATGTTGCTTAAAACTAACTGGCTGAAATGCATGTAAAATCAATGCAGTGACAGGAGCTTTAGGAAGAAAGAGGCCTGTGTGATGTAATTTTTTACAGACAAGCACTGCATTGTGGGATACTTAGAGGTAACCTAAACAATCAGAATTACTTCAGGATGCCAGACCCCATGTGGACAGACTCAGAAATTATGTATAAAAATATTTAAAACCTGCAAATAGTCCCAGAGTGGTGTTAAAATGTAGGAAAGACCAAACCATGATGAAATATGAAAATTAAATGAAATAAACATGTTTTTTGAGTCTGTAAGTGTGGTTCTCCTTTAAGCTCTTATGCCTTCTAGAGTCAGGGGTACAGGGTTTGATTTGCTTTACCTCCATTTGCTTACTTATTAGCTTACTATGTGACTCTGAGCAAGCCATTTAACCAGACAGTGCTCCTGGATTGCCACTGAAAATTGGATTTACCGGTTAACAAATATATTAAAAAAAAGACAGGGACATTAATAGGAGACAAAAACAAAAATGTCAGAGATGTTCCAGTGATGTTTCCTTTATGAACAGTAACAACTATGAAACTGTAATGACTGGCATTACTAACTGAATGGCTACAATTTTCAATGATTTACCAGAAAATTAACACATTTTAGAAGGTCCACCAAAATCAAGGCAACATCCACATGCACAGAATGTCTGAGGTCTGACAAAAATTGAGTCAATGTCCACACACAAACAAGGTCTGCCAAAATCAAGGTAAACTATTAGCCAAAATCAGGACACACACATATACACACATGTGAGTGCGCACACCCCCCCACACACACACACACACATACACACACACACACACACAAACACACAAACTTACTGATACACAGAGCAACTGCTAACCAACTTTTCAAAAAATAAAATCATACTAGTTGACTGTGACAAGCACCAGAAAATTTCTCTCTCACTGATTCTACCTTCAAGCTAATGAAAGAAAAGAAATCAGAGCTGTTGTCAAAATTAAAAACAGAACAGTTGGGTTTGAAAGGTGTGTTTCTTTTCTTTTCTTTCTCTCTCTCTTTCTTTTTTTTTAAGATTTATGGGGGTCCCCAGATAGCAATGGGCCCTAAACAGCTGCCTAGGTCACCTTGTGTTGCTTCCATCCCTGGATACACATGTCTTGGTCTCCACAGAGATAAAAATTATTTGCAGTCCTCTAGATTGATAGAGTGTTTGCTTCTCGATGGATGTTCAGCTCTGGCTTCCCCAAAATTGGACTAAATCTTCCTTTTCTTTCCTATAAAATTTCACCTTCCACTTGCTTTATCAACTCTAATGGATACTTTCTTTCCATGAACATAGCCCTTAGTTTACTACTCTCAATAACATAGTCTTGGTCGCTAGAGGTCATTCTGCAACTCCTAATAAACTGACCTTTCACTATCCCCTTCTTTTGACTGAAGGGGTTCCACTAGTGAAAAATAAATAGGAGTTGGATAATGTCTTTTTCCTAAATACACTAGACTTAAATGCCTTTTCTCCTGGTACTTTTTCATTGAGTACATCCAAATACTGTAACTGGTCATGAGTGATGTTGTGGGTGAATATGAGAAAGGACATTGTATCATTCAAATAAATTATAAACTCATTTAACTTATGTTCTGGCCCATTCCAAAAAATGACTATGTCATCCAGGTAGCGTCTGTAATAACTCCAATATTGGGAGTAGTCAGAATGAAACACAAATTTCTCTTCCCAGGTGGACAAAACCAAGTTGGCATACATGGGGGCACAACTGGCACCCATGGCTACTCCACTTGTCTGTTTAAAAAATTCACCCTCGAAGTAGAGAAAATTGTGTTTGAGTACCATTTCCATCAGTTCTGTCATCAGAATGATAGCATCATTATCTAAGCTACCTTTTGTTCTCAGTGCTTCTTCGAACCAATCCAAACCTGTTTGGTAGGGTATAACATTGCACGGGTCCTATATATCTAAAGTAACAAAAACAAGGTTTTCATGATATAACCCCTGGTCAATGCTCCTCAGAAAGTCTCAAGAATCCTTAAGGATGCCCACCTTGTTTAGCCATTCTTCCTTTAGTCTTAAATCTAAGTACTTGGCTATTGGATAAGTTTTAGAACCTGAAGTGGCTACTATAGGTCTCAAAGGTGGACCAAGGGCATCCTTATGGACCTTCGGTGTTCCGAAGATGGAAGGGACTTTGGGTTTGTCAATAGTTAGAAATGATCGCGTCTCCTGGCTTATCTGTTGGTCATTGGCCATTTCATGTAACATAAAATCTATTTTCCGATGGGCCACACTGATTTCATTGCAGGAAACTCTGTTGTACCTTTCAGGATTATTCAACATTTCCAACATTTTAGCCGAGTAGGTTATGCTGTCCATAAAAACCACCCCCCCTTGTCAGAATTCATAACCCTCACATAACCATTCTTTCTCAATGAGTCCAACAATGCATGTTCTTCTTTAGTCAAATTGTAGAATCTAGTTTGGTTATTTAGATTTTGTCTCAACTCCATCTCTACTTGGATCTCAAAATTTTTAAGTTGGGAGTGGAGGGGGTGGGTTAAATATACTCTTTTTCCTAATAGTGCTAACAGGAGGTCTATTATTAGGCATCATGAGTTCAAGATTTTTCGTCCTCAAAAAAAGTTTGCGGTCTATGAGCACATGTTCAATTTGACTTGTACTACTAGGTACAAATTTAAGTCCTTTAGTGAACAAACTAAAGTGCATAGGTCCTATATCTAGAGAACTGTAGTTGAAAATGCTGAAATTTTGATATAAATGTCAGTAACCATCCACTACAATGCTTTCTTCCCTTAAATACCCAGGTGTTACATGGGTTTGAACTTCATCTTTTAGTACCCCCCCCTCCAGTACCCACCCTTTGGGTAGGAGTAATTCACTGGATTCTGTTGCCTGATTCTCTCCGATCTCCTCACTGTAGGGAATTCTAAATAATCTACAACTGTATTTCAACTGGCTGTTGGAAGCTCCATACATCACCTGTACCTCCTTATGCCCTCCCAACCTCTTAGCTCAAGAATCAGAGACAAAGACGTTATCGCCTCACAGCAAGAGGTTCTCCAGTTCGATTCTCAGCTGGGGTGCCTTCTGTGTGAGTCTGCATGTCCTCCCTGTGTTCGTGTGGGTTTCCTCCGGGTGCTCCGGTTTCCTCCCACATTGCAAAGTCATGCATCTGGAGCATTTCTCCCCAGGCTTCCACTGAAAATTGGCTTTGTTTCCAGTCGGACTTTCCCGGTTAACAAATGTTAAATAAATAACAAATTTTAAATGAATAAGGCCAATTATTAGGAACATATCTTAAATACTAGTGTTATATACTTAGGAAGTTGTTAGGTTAACAGATTTGTGTTAGCAAGCATTTTCTGAAGGGTATGAAGTCTGAAAAATCACATTTGTCATTATTTCATGAATGGAGTCCACAGCACTTTACTAAAAAGCCTTACATTTTACGAATAACAGACCATAAATATGTGGCCAAAATCATGGCCCACTGAGAACTATTCCTTCTGCATAAAAGCACAGTCACACACAACCATCAATTATAAACACTTGTATGACTAAATACTTCACATATCTGCTTAAGATCAATAGAATAAATACATTTCTAAATATTGATGGTGAAATGTATCTCACTTCCTGGCTGTAAGAACCATACACTGCAACCCATTACAATTCACCTCTGCGCCTCAACTTTTCAGCTCAAGACTCAAAGACAAAGACTGAACATTAGGAACATATTTTAAATGCTTTTCTTATATAATTTGAAAGTTGCTAGAAGAACAAGCTTTGCATTAGCAATCATTTACTGAGGGACACAAAGTCTGCATCTGAGATACTTGTTATTATTTAGTGACTGCAGTACACAGGGAAGATATCAAAATACTACTCAACTTCTTTGCTCAAGAGTTCTGGGTAAAGCTAAAAATGATAGGAACAAAGACTGAAAGGGGACAGAGCTTAAATATTGTTTTATTTTATCTATTTGTTAACTCAGTAAACCCACTGGATAAAATATTCCTTTTCAGGGGCAGCCCAGAGGTAATGGCTGGCTCACTGACTTGCTCAAAGTCAGACAGTAGGCAAATAGAAGTGGAATGATTCAAACTCTATACTTTTGACATCATGAAGCAGGTGGTAATGGCTCAGAGGCTTAAGTGCCACACAGCTCTAATTCTTTTTAAAAAAAGTTAGCAGAACAACATTTGTTTCTGAACAACAAGAACTATGAAACTCAATAGAAATTTGAAAGAATAAAAAGTAATCTAAGGCACCAGGGCACTAGAAATTTGGTAGCAGACCCAACAAATATAAGAGCAATAATGTCATTCCACTGTGCATATCTTTAAACAGGATAATGAGATAAAAGTCAAAGGGAAATACATGACTGATTACCTAAAAAACCTAAAGCTGCATAAAAAAGGCATTGATGGCAGAAATTGCTGAGATTGAAAACAGAGATACACATGAAACTCAGAACAGAGGAAAAACACCAGGCACAAATGGGATTTCAATATACATGTGGCCAAGAACATTGAAAACAATAATGACCTATTGTCACAAAAAAAAATGTTTAATAATGTATTTAATGGTATAACTGTTTCTCCATCTTAGCCTAAGGCAGTATTGGTGGTAATAATAAAATGGGTTAGAGATATAACAGATCTTGGTCATATAGACTCATTTCAATATTGAATCATGACTAGAAAATGTTGTGTTAATCATTGCTAAAAAAGGACTAGCAGCCTTATTAAAAATAATAATTGACTTAAATCAGTTTGGATTTATTGAGAGAAGACAATGTTTGATAATATTTCGATAATATTAATAAGACATTAATTTAGAAAGATGAAGTAAACAATGCAAGCAAGTTAATGCTAATATGATTAGATGTCGAAAAAGCTTTTATAGGAAAAGTTGGGGATTTAAGAACGAGATTTTGATAAAACTTGGTTTTGCCCAGATGATAGCTGTAATTTTTGAAATATGTAAGGCTCAAACACAAAAATAAAATGAGCAGGAGCGATATCTACCACAATATAACTGTTGAGAGGGACAAGACAGGGGTGGCCACTCTTATTGCTATTGTTCACATCGTATCTAGAACTCCTGGAACAACATATTAGACTCTCAGAAATATCAGCATAGTAAGGCAACATTGATCAAAATGTTTGTAGTTCCACTCATTCTGCATTTTGGACAAGCATACTTATATCATCCAGAAGAGAGGATCTGGCATGGAATTAAAAAAGAGATTTAAACGTTTTTGTTTTTTTTTTATCTGAGAAAATGGAAAAGAAAGAGTACAGAGGCAGAAACTGTTGTTCCAGAAGGAAAAGGGCGTGCTTGATCTGGACTCATGCTATAAAGCCACATAGTGTAGACTGCTATACTCGTTGCAATATACAGCCATATGGAAATCAATGAGGTCAAAAAACAACAAATAAATAGGCTATGGGGAAAGGTAAAGAAACCTGCAAATGAAAAAAGGGCACTGAACTATATACAGAAATGTGCAAGCACACTATACTGTTTTCATCATAGGCTAGACCTCAGAAACGTTAGATATTACCAACAGGATATGGAATAAACAAGAAAAAAGGAGGAGACCAGAAAAGACCTCTGATACATAGGGGAAAAAAACATAAACGTCCTAGATTCTTGGAACACTTATTAAAAGAGGGAGAACCAAAAACATGGATGCAACCTAAATTAGATTTTCACCTACAGGGAAGGCGCTATTTCAACTACTTTAAACTAATATCAGAATTAAAGGAAGACTTGAGATACACCACACCACATTTTTTCCCCAACAAACATCTTTATTAAATTTTCACACATGGCAGTCAAGATCTGATTCACCATAAAAAAACAAGAATTATAAGTAACATTTATAGAGATGAATTAGTATTAAATAATCACTGCAACACAAAACTGAAGCAAAGATGGATTAAAAGGCTAGGCCACCTCTTAAATGAAGAAGACTGGAGATAGATAGTTTTGTCCCACAGATATGCTGTGAAGTTATGAAGATCCAGGACATTTGCTTAGAAGTGTTTGTATATGTACTTTGCATTCCTGACAGGTTAACTAGGATTTTTCTACAGACTAGTGAGATATGTTGCAGATGTGAGAAATTCTGGAAATGTGAAGAGCTTCAGCAATTTAAACAGAAACTAAAACAGCTAACAGAAGAAATAATGGGTGAGGAAGATTGCTTAACCGAAGAATTGTTCCTCTTAAACTGGAGAAAGTGGAAAAGAAAATATAGACTGGACATAAAGGAGTTAATCAAAATGATGACTGAAATAAAAAGAAAATAGAATTGAAAGACAAAACCATGGGTAAAAGTAAATTCTTACTTAAAAAAATTGATACAAGGGAACATTTAGGAAGTCAAGTGCAGTACTTCTGTATATACTATTTGAGTTAGCATGGAAGACTGAATAAATATATACATGCACTGGACAGATAATGAGGTCAGGAATACAAAATTTCTGGCTACAGTGGTTACATTTGATGTTTATATAGTTAACGTCAAGGTTGGTTTAAGAGCAATGATGGATATAAAGACTATGAAAATTAAAATTGGATAGTAACATACAGCACAAAAATATGTACTATGTGCTCAAAAAAATGAAGTATTAACCTTCTGATTGTTCATTGTCTAGGAGATGTTAAACAACGAAATATAAATACTATGTAACAGAGGTCAATGAACAGCAACAATGCACATTATCTAAATGCTCAAGAATCTTATATTAATAAACATTGTGCTATTAAAATGTGAACTATGAAACTCTGGCTGGCATTGTTGACTGTAATCCTCAGTGATTTATCAGAACAAAAGAGGTTAAGGAGAGACAATGCATGTTCTGCAAAATTGACAGATAACAGACAGAATATTCATATTCGCTTAAAAAAGTTATTAGAGCAAAGGGTTTTGCATTGACATGCATTTTCTGAACAACAAAAATGAGGAAACACTAATGGCTACACTTATTTACTGCCTAAATGCCTCTATAATTTACCAAAAAATGAAGAAGTAAGCAAAGGCCTGGAATTTATTGTAAATGATTAAGGCCTCTCCTCTCATACTCTTAGCATAATAAATCTGGACAGAACCAAAAATAATGGGGATGGGGGAACAAATGCCCAAAAATAGGAACACATTTTAAATATTGCTCTTATGAACTTGGAATGTTGCTAGAATAACAGCATTCAATTTCCGAAGGATATGAAGTCTAAAAATCCAGTGTCTGTCATTCTTCAGTGATTTCTCAGAAATCCACATATTTTATAAGAAAGAGACCAGAAATATGAGGTAAAAATCCAAACATTCTGCAAAAGATCTGGGCAGTTGAGAGGTATGATTAAACCTTTAAAGGACAACAATGGGATACTATTATTAAATGCTCAACCTCTCTGTATTTTTCTCCCTATTTACTGTCCCTGCTATGAATAAACAATACAGCATTTAAAATATTTGAAATTGACTGTTTCTCTCCACTAGAACAGTACCTTACTGTACTGTAGTGGTTTCACTTTCAAAAAACTTTTGTCCCACCCTTGAAAAGCTTGCTGCAGTCTCCAATTCATTGATGTCGTCAAGGCCACTGAATACAGGTAGTTTTCTGGCCATTTCCTTCCCCAAACTGACATCACTACTATGTGATGTCACAGCTCCCTGGTCCTTGCCCTTCCCATACAGAAAATAAAGGCTAGAACAAGGAAACAGTAAGAGTCAAGTCTCCTGCTGTGAGCTGTCAATCACAGCAGGTAACAGCTCAAATTACCCTTAGCACTTTGACAGCTAGGGAAGTTAGGTGTGAAGGGGGATGGGAGATGAGTCAAAGTAGTACAATTAGGCATTCATAAAAAATGCAGTTTAGCCATTCTAAAGAATCAGCAGTAAAAAGCACTTTGAAAGTCTGTTCTGTGGCATTTGCACTGTTTGTGATTTAAATAATCATTGAATGGCATGAAATGTTGCTTAAAACTAACTGACTGAAATGCATGTAAAATCAATGCAGTGACAGGAGCTTTAGGAAGAAAGAGGCCTGTGTGATGTAATTTTTTACAGACAAGCACTGCATTGTGGGATACTTAGAGGTAGCCTAAACAATCAGAATTACTTCAGGATGCCAGACCCCATGTGGACAGACTCAGAAATTATGTATAAAAATATTTAAAAACCTGCAAATAGTCCCAGAGTGGTGTTAAAATGTAGGAAAGACCAAACCATGATGAAATATGAAAATTAAATGAAATAAACATGTTTTTTGAGTCTGTAAGTGTGGTTCTCCTTTAAGCTCTTATGCCTTCTAGAGTCAGGGGTACAGGGTTTGATTTGCTTTACCTCCATTTGCTTACTTATTAGCTTACTATGTGACTCTGAGCAAGCCATTTAACCAGACAGTGCTCCTGGATTGCCACTGAAAATTGGATTTACCGGTTAACAAATATATTAAAAAAAAAGACAGGGACATTAATAGGAGACAAAAACAAAAATGTCAGAGATGTTCCAGTGATGTTTCCTTTATGAACAGTAACAACTATGAAACTGTAATGACTGGCATTACTAACTGAATGGCTACAATTTTCAATGATTTACCAGAAAATTAACACATTTTAGAAGGTCCACCAAAATCAAGGCAACATCCACATGCACAGAATGTCTGAGGTCTGACAAAAATTGAGTCAATGTCCACACACAAACAAGGTCTGCCAAAATCAAGGTAAACTATTAGCCAAAATCAGGACACACACATATACACACATGTGAGTGCGCACACCCACACACACACACACACACATACACACACACACACACACACAAACACACAAACATACTGATACACAGAGCAACTGCTAACCAACTTTTCAAAAAATAAAATCATACTAGTTGACTGTGACAAGCACCAGAAAATTTCTCTCTCACTGATTCTACATTCAAGCTAATGAAAGAAAAGAAATCAGAGCTGTTGTCAAAATTAAAAACAGAACAGTTGGGTTTGAAAGGTGTGTTTCTTTTCTTTTCTTTCTCTCTCTCTCTTTCTTTTTTTTTAAGATTTATGGGGGTCCCCAGATAGCAATGGGCCCTAAACAGCTGCCTAGGTCACCTTGTGTTGCTTCCATCCCTGGATACACATGTCTTGGTCTCCACAGAGATAAAAATTATTTGCAGTCCTCTAGATTGATCACGTGGACTACACCTTTTCCCAGACTCTCTACTATGCCATAATCCAAGTAGAAGTGGTCAATTTTTGACTAGTCAGGTTATGGTACATAAGGCACCATCACTATAGTGGTATGCCAAGGTGTGCCACTCAGTTATCATCAGTTGTGGTTAGGATGAAAAAGTATTTCAGAGCACCAGACTACCACCTTATTTTTTGACATGCAGCACCTACATTTTCAGCATGATGTGCACCTTCCTACAGGCTCAATGCGAGGTGTGCAAATTACTGCACATATGTTTAAGAATCACAGCCCTTTTTCAAATCACTTTCTTTGTATCTCATTACTGCCTCATTTAGCTGTACTATTTTATTTATAGCTTTGTTATTCTTATGTCTGTAAGATACATAATGAATACTGCAGGATGTGGCAAAACCTGCAGTTCTGAATCACAAATACCCTGAGTATATCTGCTAAACGCACAAATTACCACTGCGTACTTTGCAAATTGTTTGTGA
Organism: Protopterus annectens; assembly: GCF_019279795.1. Classification (NCBI taxonomy): domain Eukaryota; kingdom Metazoa; phylum Chordata; order Ceratodontiformes; family Protopteridae; genus Protopterus; species Protopterus annectens. The sequence goes on from NC_056735.1 coordinate 1,419,336,939, forward strand.
ATTCCATCCTGTTGTTTAGCAAAACTTCAATTCTGCTGAAGGGTTCCATGATCGTGACATCCTTCGTTTCAGACTATTTGTTTCCTTTTGTTTTTGATCTACATTAAATGCCGCTGAACCAGAAAACTAAATCTCTGGTAGTGTTCTTAGATCTTTCTGCTTTATTATTTTCATTTAATAACACTTCTTGTTCTGTGCTACTTGGCAAGATGTCAACATTACGTTTCTTGTTCTGGTCTTCTGCCAATATTGCTGCATTATAATGACTTCTACACCGCAGAAGTCTCCTGAGACTACTGAATGTTGTATTTTACGTCTGTCTTTTCTTGGGCTAGCATGTAATGTATTATGTCCCTATTGTTGCCCCAAAGAATTTCCTGTAAGACTCTTTTATTCTGCAGCACAAAAAGAGGTACAGAAACATGAGCATACCAATGTTTGGATACACTCATTCTGTTTTACACAATTCCTTATTTTATGACTGTGAAAGGCTACTGTAAGAATTTTAAACAAAATAAAAAGTTACTGCAAGTATTCAAACACTGAGGTTGTATTTTAATTCACATTTTTGTTGCTCTGGAAAATTTAGATTGCTGTTATGATCCACATGTCTTCACATACTTCCACAGTGATGTGTATCTTTGCAAGCATGTTTTTCTCATGTAATAAGGAAGCTAAACAGATGTTTTAAGATTGCTTTGTATTTCACAATCATGGATGCTTTTAAAACTCTCCTGTGTATATGGTTTGTGCTATGTGTCAGAAGACACTTCCATAATTTGTTTTCTCTAGTTTTGCATTTCCAAGTACTTACAACTTTTAAGGAAGCAAAATTGCTAAACATTAAAGATTTGTGATGATTGCTTTCACATATAGCGTCAACACATGAATGATCCATTTAATTTTGTTCAAACCTTACTTGACTTCTGCTGCATTGCTGAATGAATCGTATTCCAGAAAATTCAATTAAAATGATGTATTTTATGAACTGTAACCTTTAAGTAGGCATACCTGCAAAGGGAAAAATGTTACTCAATATCTAATTGCTCAAAAAAAAAAAAGATTAATTTATTTATGTTGTGTACTGCACTGTCAGTATCCACTTCTTTTTCATAATTGTTCCATTATTTCAACTTCTTTAAGATGAAAATGAATGCTAGTACACGTATTAAAAGTATCTTGCACCCATAATGTCCTGAGTAATCAAATCTGAGCTGGTTCTCTGTACAAATTACTGTTCTGTCTCTTCTATAACCTTCCTTCCTCATGAACAGGATCATTATTTGTGTTAAAGATACTCTGTCATAGTGACCCTCCCTTAAAAGGCAGAAAAGTCCTTGAGTCTCCACTAAATGACAAAAATTACTTGATTACTGCACATAAAAAATGTTATGTTTCTCTGTACACAAGCAATCCCCTAACACACACACACACACACTTAAAATAAATAAAAAATAAATATTTCACTTAGCTTATTATGATTTTACTGTTGAGCTGTAGTTTTTATATATATATATATATATATATATATATATATATATATATATATATATATAAACTATAGCTCAGCAGTAAATTCATAATGAGCTTAAGTGTATATATATATATATATATATATATCCGTTTGCAGTTATACTTGTGTATTTAGTCTGCTATCACCTGAAAACAATGGTATATATAGCTATATGTGGTCAAGAATAGATCTGCCAGTCATTAAGTGCCCAAGTTATAACACGTGGAGGAACATTGTCAGTCACTGTTTTTCACAGGAAATCACTGACGGTGCAGGTTCTAGGTGTGCATTGGCAAGTATTTTTTTTTTTTTGTTTTAGAATATTTCTCTCTTTATGTTTACATAGCCATGGAGTTAGTATATATAGTATACATAAGTTCAAAGTGCGTTGGGTGCTTTCCACCTGCAAAAAAATTCTTACAGTAAAAGTTTCATCCCTTTGGTATTTCAGGTATGTGTATTCGGTAATCTGGCTTTTAAGGAATCTTGTCGATTAAAGTTTTATAGGGAATCCAAAAACAATACCAGATAGTTAGCATTTTATGTACAAACTTGTTTTACACTTACTTGGCCTTCCCAGAAACAACTCTAGACTTCTTCAGGTAGGCTGTCATCATTTGGGAAACATTGGACTAGAGAACAGGTTCTCAGACTTGAGCCTACCTTAAATCACAGAAAACTCACTGAGTGCTCCTAGACGACAGAACTTTGTACACCAACAAAAAACAGCTTATGGTGCTCTGTAGGCAGTGTTCAGACGCAGATCAACACAACATACCAGTCTGTTTAGTATTTTCTTTTATTATTGATTTGCATGAAGGCTTACTTTCTGCTTTTTACTTTGCCAGGAAGAATATTGGAATTCACTGAATAAGGGCTTTCTAACAAGTGACAAGCATAAGATTTTTATGGAATTTGATATTTTAAACCAGAGCACTCATTCACCATAACTTGTATTTTTTCTTGCATTTACTACTACTAATGCAGCCGTTTGGATCAATTGAGTACTTTGTACTTGTAATCTGTTTAATTTTACATATATTGCCGCATCAGTATTTTGTACTTAATCTGTTTAATGTTAACATATATTGCCGCACCATACCTCTCAACCTCTTAGGGCAAATAATCCGGACAAAGCCATAAATACAAGTGGGACAAAGGCCCAAAAAAATGGGGACAATTTTTAAATATTGCTCTTATGGACTTAGAAAGAATGACAGGTTTTGCATTAACATGAATTTTCTGAAGGTTATGAAGTCTGAAACTCAAATGTCTGTCATTATTTTCTAACTTCAGTCTTTAATGATTTGCCACTAATTTGCCAGAAAACCACAATTTTATAAAAACAAACCAAAACTATGAGGCAAAAATCTGAACATTCTGTGAAAATCTATACAGTTGAGAGGTATGACTGCTACACAAAATATTACAGCATATTCATACTAACAATTGTAAAATGTATTCAGAAATTAGGGGTATAATTCCTGGATTCATTTTCTTGAAAAACAAACTACATTTTTAGGAACCATAAACCTATGTCCCTTGCTATTTTTTCACATACAAATATAAACTGAAATTCATCCTTGCATTTAGCTTGATTTCAAATAAAAGTGATACCATATAGTTAGTGTTTTAAACAAACAGTATGTTCAGGCTTGCTTGGTCCTCTCCTAAAACAGGTCCAGGCCTTCTTGGGGAGGCTGGACTCACCTAGGACTATCTTGGTGTCCTACCCACTTGTTCCTCCAACCTCACTATCAGTGCCACCATGTGTCATTGCAGATAAATTGCATTTGGTCCACATGGGTTTAGATAGTTAACAATGATGATCATGCTATGAATAATCATTGACTGGATGGGGTCTCCCACTTCATTAGCTGCAACAGAAGTCCTGGTAATAACCATTTGTATCTTTTAGCAAATTGATTAATTCACTAGTTGCCAGCGAAACACACCCACCTGCACCACAATAACCAATTACTCACATGCACAACTGCACTGTCACACCCCAATGGATACAATATATCCTTATCTCTAGATGCAGCTGTGAGGAAATCCCAGTCATTTTCCTGTAACTTTGTATATTACCACAACTTAATTATCTGTGCTAATGGTCAGTAGATGATGTCATAGCAAGCATCAGGTTGGTTCCCAGGCTACAACTTTACCCACAATACCTGTGCCCTCATAACTCAGTAACTGCCACAATTATCCCACAAGCATGCCTTTGGATCTGGAAGCCTATTTTCAACATTTACACATTTATAGCGTTTCAGATGCAGTTACCACTTTATCTGTCAGTTCCTTTTTCTCCCTATATGATTGTTCTTTCCCCCTTTTTAATGATTTCTGCCTCGCACTTTGTTTCTAACATTTATAATATTCTAGTATGGTTATTAATTAGTAATCTGTGATCCTTCTAACCACACCTTAGCCTCTCATATTATACTCTTCCTCTGTCTATATATAGCTGGTACCACAGTTGCCTGTAGAATAACATCATATTCTTCATTAAATAAGTACTTATTCATTGGTCATTATATCATGCCTGTTCCACGTCTTATTGAAAATGTCCACTGATTTGTTTTCTATTGTTTCTTGTCAATATATTTTATCTGTGCTTCAGTTATAGCTGTCCATGGGCCAGTACATGTTACTGGATGTCAAATCTGTAGGGGGCTGTCATTCAGGCAGCCATGATGGTGCATTGTGTGCTTGTCTGCATCCTTGGATTACCACCAATGAGAAAGTCACTACGGTTGCTCACAATAGCCTTGCCTTGCAAGTCTGAATTTCTGCACACCCACTATGAAGGCTATCATTCATCAATGCTTTGATGAGCTTTATGTCCACCCCCATGCCATCTGTATTGCTGCCCCTCCTCTAAAGGATAATGAAAATGTGTGTAGCTGGCTTTGCCCCTCCCCCGAGATATCCCCACCCACCCTCCCTGCCAGTGCTGTCAAGTGCCAAAGCAGCTAGTGAAACCCAAGTCATCTGTATTGTAGTCACCATGGCTATATCTCTCTACTTCACCAGCAGTGCTGGTTGCCAAATGAATTAATAAAGAACTAAAGTGGTGTACTTTGTACATTCGCAGTTTCCTGTAATATTCCTGATTCACTGAAATGTCCAAGCACTTACCACATAGATAATCACATAAATACTATTCACAAACACTTTTCCCCTCCCATATGTAGCTAACCTCTTTCTAACCCTTATGAGGCCGTCCTTTTCCCCCTCCCTATCGCTTCTAACACATCTGTCTAGGTACCTCTGTCTCATATTCTACTGCATACTAATGTTCTTTTTAAGACAGACATACTAATAGCAAAAACTACAGTCTCCTCTACAAACTCTCTTAAAATTCCACTTTTACAGTAGTTAAACGGTGTAACATCCTAACATATTTCTAAGATACCTCTAAACATATATCCCTGTAGTAAGTGTATATGTTCAGTTTCAGTGCACACTGCATTTGACATTTCAGTTGTAGTTCCTAAACTGTGTATGCAGGTTTACTTTTCATGTGTATCTGAGTCACAACAAAAATGCCATAATGTTATAATCTGTGTATGCAAAGTCAATATCTTCTTTATGTTGTAATTGTAAAAACTGCACATCTTTTCTCCTTTTACAATGAAAAACCTGTATTATGTTACTTTATGTGTGTATTTTTGCAATGTTCTCTGTACTTAAATCTGTAATAACTGTGGAGCTTTTCTCCCTGGACCTCTACTGAAAATGGGATCCATCCCAGTTGAACTTTCCCAGTAAAGAAAGACAAATAAATAAAATAAATGATTAATAATATGGTTCACTTTCAGAACAAAGTAAATCAATAGTCATATAACACTTGTCCCCACAGGTACATTTCCAGCCTCTAAAACTATTAAATTACTGTTTTCTGAGTCACAACATCAAATATGTTCAGAGGTCTTAGTACAGAGTTTGCTCCTCCCCCACTATAGCAATAATAGCACCTCAGATAAAGGAATGGGTAGCACCCCAAGATTCTGCAATGCCCTAAACACTATTGTTAATAAAGTCATAATCTCATATGAGTTAAAGATACACATCTTTTCTTTGTTCTGTTCATTTCCACAGAGAACTTTAAAATTCATCTTCATTCCCTGTAGGTCAAAGTACAATACAGATGTATGTCCTGTACCTTTCTATCACAGTTCTGTGTTTGCCTTCCTAACATTTCCCCCTCAACTGGAAATCCTTTTCCACCATTGTCTTCCTCCTTGGTTCCTTTTACAGTGCTTCCATTGTGGTGGGTTCCATAATCTGTCTGGCCCTAGCATACAGAATGGGTTTTCGTAGTCCTGTGGCACCAACATGGAGTAGGGATTTCACTGCAATGACAGACAAGAAACATGCCTTCAGCTGTTACTTAGATTAAGGGATGTATATTCTTATTTCAGTAACTGTTAAACTAATAGTGGTAGATCAATCTGAAAAAAGAAGAAAAGGTCACCTAAATCCCAGAAGCTTTGTGTACATGACTATATAACTAGCCATATTACAGTAAGGGTATAAAACAAATAAATATTAATAATCCGTATTACAGTAAGGGAATAAAACAAATAAATAGTAATAATTAAACAATGAAGGGATCAACCAAGTACAGAGCTATTAAATAGGGTTCTAAAAAGCAAAGTTGTACACAGAATCACACCCATGAAACTGCAAATTAGGGCCAGTAAGAAGAGGACATTAGTCCATACAGCTCGAGCCTAAACCTGGAGCTTGCCAACAGTGACATGCAGCTGAGCAGAGTGCCCATGAAAGCCAATAGGGCAGCAAAGGCTCCTTTATATGGATGTGACACTGTTCACAAACAGCTTTAAACAATGTCACAAGCACTTTAAAAAGGGTTCAGTAATCAAAAAGGAGCACAGGTTGCAAAGAATAGGTACAACATGGGTAAGTCAGCTAGTAATTGTGCATAGCTATGGGGCTACATACCTTAGTCACAAACTGCAGCATATGGCTCTGTTTAGAGGTAAGGGTAGGAGCTGTAGAGGACTTTAATGTGGCACCAAAGCCAGGATAATAGTCTTGCATAGCTTAAAGTCATTGGGTCAGATCACTCCATCTCCAGCCAAAGCAGCTTCAGCTGTCAGCAACTCATATGCTTCTGCTTACTTCATAGTCCATATATGCCAGTGTTTGGTGTTCACAGTCCATATATGCCAATGTTTGGTGTTCACAGTCCATATATGCCAATGTTTGGTGTTCACAGTCCATATACGCCAATGTTTGGTGTTCACAGTCCATATATGCCAATGTTTTGTGGTGCTCTGATCCTGCAGCCACCCATAAAAAAGGTGAGACAAATTTTACACTAACTCAGAGTTATCACTCTTTCTTTGAGGTGCAATTACCTCAGTGTGAAAATAATAAAGTAACTGAGAAATGGATATTAAATCCCCCACATAGTGTGCAGGGGCCTTGTCCATTTGCAGAGAATGCTTTAACTAGTGTCATTTGCTTATAAGAACAGGTATTATGGCAATGTGTCCACCAAACTATCTTTTACCAGGTAGCATTGTTATCCCTAGAAGCCACCCTCTGAGCATCCCCCTGAGAGGTAGGAGGCAAACCCATCAAGAGCCATGCCAACGTCCCCAGTATAGCTCTTTGAATATTCCAGAAGGATCAAAGCAAACATATTTTGAAATTGAACACCAGCTTATCTCATATCAAACAGAGCAGACAGATCGACAAGGACCAATATAGAATAACTGCCCGCCATGACATGAGACCATTGTTAACCAGTTATGTGGGGACAGCATCAACACCATGATGAGCTTGGAACTCAAACGGGGAAGGATCCCAGAGTGCAGGCGTATCGGGAACAGCACAAAACTGCTTTCACACCATCTTTTCAATACCATTCCAAATGAAGGACAGATTACATATACTACAGCAACCCTGCAAAACACCTGGATCTAAAGTGGACTTCTTGATGTTTAGTCTAACCAAGGCCTCCTTTAAAATAGATGGAAATCCACCCATTCTCAAGCAGAACTGGACAGTTTTGAAAATAAAAGGGCACTTGGCATCCAAGCAAAATGTGAGCAGTCTAGCCAGGTAGGTCCAATCCACAAGTAGTGGCAAAAGACTTGGAATCATTTGTATGAACTCTTGAACTCTGCAAAGTTAAAGTATTCAAACTCAGCCCATGTCCATTGGCAAATACTAGGCTAATGTCCATAGAAGGCCTTTTTAGCCTAGCCATGCTTTCACATTTGTAAAAGGCAGCATACTTTGAATAGCCTCAGGGATGACCTCTGCTTCACATGGATGGGAAGCCTTGCATGCAGTACTACAGCATGTGACTGAACATATATGGCTCCCAAGGACCATGGAGAACAAAAACACTTCGTAGTTGTTCTACATAATAGTTTATTTTCCTGAGGTACTTGAGTCCATTGACTGAACCCATATTTCCATAAAGGCCCCACTCCACATTGATACGAGTACATAACAGGGAAATGCTTCCACTCCATCAACTGCCACGTCATCTGCAATGCACATGGTATTATATATAGTGTGTCATAGGTTCTAGTCTGGTAAACCTCAGTCATGGACAAAGACAAACTCATTAAGACCTCCCTAAATAATCTCCCATTTAATACAGTCCATCTTGTGTATAAAGAATCAAACTTTTAACTCAAATCTTGGAAAGTAAAAACCTTCGGAATGATCACACTGTCTGGACTGCGAAACCTATTGAAGATACAGATGAGTATACTTAGCCAGTTCCTTGCAGAAGAGATGTCTTTGGATAACTGGCTACCTCAAGCTAGAATACCAGGTCCACTGAGTGGCCATGGTTATGGGTAATAACCCAAACAAATCCAAAACCCTTCATAATGGCTGCAAAATTTGTTGTCACTGGCACAGAGTCATCATTGGCTAGATATTGAAATCACCCAACATTAGCTGGTTTAGGTGAGCCAGCAATAAGTCAGTAAGGAAACCTGTAAACTTCTACAGAAGGTCTTCATGCTATGAAATGGACAGTAAACAGACAAGGACCTGTAACAATGTCACACTCAAAGGTACTGGTAGTCCTACAAGGAACATGGGACAGGTTCAGATTAAGTTTAAATTAAATTAATACCCACCATGAAACAGCTGTCACATATAATGTGCTAATAACCAAGACATCTTAAGACACCAAGGCTACTAAGTGAAGCCAAAAGCTGGAGTCAAGCCAGGTCCTACTCAGAAATGAAAGATCAGGTTTGTGCAACAAGTTAATAATAATGTCAGTCTTTGTGGACTGATGTCACATTTGAATATAGCACATTATATGACATTCCACAGGTTTCAGCTATGAGCCTATGATGTAATTCAACCTCATTTCTTATCAAACATGGCAAGGTGTTTGCAGTCATTATGCAGTTTTGCCCCATGGCAGCAAGAAGTAGCCTGGAATCCAGGCACCCTGCTTGGAATGCAAGATTGACGACTTAAAGGACTCAGCCAACTGCAAAGTTTGGACACCTTTAATAGGATACAAGGAGGCAGAAAAGGATAGACCAAATCCAGAAAGAAACCATCATAGATGAACCCCATTTAAACACTGTCAAGAACCGGTAGCTCAATTAATGTTTAAAATGGATGCCAGGAGTGCTGATAACAAGGTCATTAAATAAAGCTGATTATCAGTAAGCTGTTTATTCACCCTATAAAATGCAGTTATAACAAAATGGTATTTACTTAAAAAGCATAAAATACATTAGTAGTAAAATAATGGGCTAAGGTGATGGACAAAAGTTAAATAAAAACAGTGCAGGCTGTTGTAATCAGTTTGCAGCTAACAAGGTGGGAGAAACAGCTGAGCATTTAAGAAGATAGAGAGGAACTTAACTCATTGCACTACCTTCTCCTCCTTCCCAAATATAGCAGAATGCAAACAAAAAATATGCAATAGTACAGCAACAATCAATAAAAGACTATGTAACTTTCAGTCAGGGTCCATCCGTATACCCACAAAAGGCAACTCAGTCCGTCAGACACAAGAAGTAAATAAAATGCAGTGCTCCAGTCTAGCCACTGAATACTTTAATCAGGCAGTTTGAACTTTCTCAGGATAAAAGACAAATCTCTGGTACAGTAGCCACAAAAGCAGAACAGCCATTCTACAGCTCACATAAGTGTCTCAATCCACCAAATCAAGTGGCAAATAAACCAAATATCAAAGAGCTTCAAACCACCAGAGTAATTTCAAGTGAATACTGAACCAGGCAGTGGTGTCTGAAAATGATAATGCAGCTTCTATGGGACCTGATAATATCCCTGGTTGTGTTCTACATTAACTACAGAGTGAACTGGTGCCTCACCTGTGTGCTCTGTTCAATCACAGCCTCACCTCAGGCTTTGTCCCTGCTGAATGGCGCACTGCTACAGTTATCCCTCTCCACAAAGGAGGAGTGACTACAGACCCTGGAAACTATCGCCCCATTATCCTGATGAGTCTGATATGCAAAGCTATGGAATGCATCATCATGGACCTAACAAACAAGGATACAGGGAATCCACAAACTCTGGATCCCGCACAATTTGATTTTGTGAAGGGTAGATAATGCCTGCTCAACTTGGTCGACTTCTTTGAGTCAGTCACCAGAGCTGTGGATGAAGGCAAGGTGGTTCATACAGCCTACCTTAATCTGGCCAAGGCTTTTGATACCATTCTCCACTCAGGAATCAGAGAAAAACTCACTAAGCTTGGCATCAACCCCTATATCACTAGGTGGGTTGCAAACTGGCTCACAGATAGACCCCGCAATGTGAAAGTAGCTGACTCCAAGTCAGACTGCTGATTAGTCACGAGTGGAGTCCCACAGGGTTCGGTCCTGGGTCCTCTCCTGTTTGGTATCTACTTCTCTGAAGTCCAGGACAGCATGAAGGGACTCTGGCTGACAAAGTTTGCAGACGATTGCAATTTGGGAGCTATTATTAACTCCCCAAGTGATGTTGACATCTTACAGAATGGCCTCACTGTGACCAACGACTGGTGTCAGAACCATGGCCTTAAGCTCAATGCTAAAAAATGTGTCATCATCCCCTTTGGGAAAAACCCGGTCCCCACGAATTACCACATTGATGGTAGTCCAATGAACACAGAAGACGTTATAAGAGATCTGGGAACACAGGTTGACAACAACCTCTCTTTTGATCACCACATTGCCACTGTGGTCAGAAAGTCCTTCTATGTGGCATATCTCATTACTAAGGGTTTTGCATCCAGGAAGAAAGAGGTCACTGTCTCCCTCTACTCTTATCTCATTAGGCCAATCATCAAGTACAATGCCCCATTTGGCATGTACCTCACTAGACACCTGCAACAACTGGAGAGGCTGCAAAAGTACCTCACAAAGAGGATTCTAGGCCTGTATGGACAGACTCATAAAACTCCAACTATTCTCTGTCTCATATCGCCTACTTAGAGGTGATCTCTGCTTGACTTACAAAGCCATGTCTGATCCAGCTCTGTTAGAAATGCTACATCTAAAGAAATCCCAATCCCTCCACACCACACACTCCAGAGACCTCAACCTCATTACCTCAATTAACAGAACATGCTTGAGGGACAGGTTCATAACCCAGAGACTGCCCATGCTATGGAACAGACTTCCCATCCATGTCAAGCAGAGCACCTAACTGGCCCCCTTCAAGGAAATCCTGATGAGTGGATGGGAAACAGAAAATTCACCCCGAGGATAACACCAGTGGCTCTACTCGACAGAGGCACTGGGAACTAAGTTTGGTTGGCACAATGCCAGGGTAATCCTATGGCCAGGCTTGTAAAGGCCCCAGGGCCATTAGCCTAGTACACACCTATGAACCTATGAAGCTATGAGTCTATGAATTACATCACCTTAAGAGGAGCTCTGCCTCATGACTGGAGAACAAGCAAATGTGGTACCAAAAACTTAACTTTCATAAGGGTACACCAGCCATAACCATTTGGTCCATGTTCAAATCCTAGCTCTGATCTTCTGTGCAGACCTCACTATTCTATAACATCTCTCCAATGGAAAACTCACCAGCTTAAGAATTCTCAGTTTATCACGCTACTCAATCAATGCTGAGATGGACAGAAACTTACAGAAGTCAAGGGTATAGTGGTTCATTCCTTCCTCCTCCATTTGCCTAATGTGTGACTCTGAGCAAATTACTTGTCTAGATATCACTCCTGGGTCTACTCTTAAAAGTGGCACTTATTTAGTGCACTTATCTGTTAACAAATGTATAAAATAAAATAAAATAAGTTATATGATGAATGAATGCAGACACTAAAATTTAAAACTCATAACCTCTATCAAATGCAGCTGGCTGTTTAGCACAGAGGGACAAGCTTATAAGCTGATGATGAATGTCAACATATAACACTTGTTTGATTCCTTTAGTCTCTTCATGCAAACTGTGTGATGTTGAGTAAGTCAGTTAACCAGTGTGGTCCTAAATCACCTTGTCAACCCTGAAAAAATGTGCCTAGATGGGTTTATTATCTGAACCAACACCTAATTAGCTATCCTAGTCTTAGTGTAGATAATGTTATATCCTTTCATAATATTATCATACAGCATTGTGTTACTTGGCAGTACTTGCCTACTGAGAGTAAAATGTATTTGTAATAACTTAAGTAAAGAAAATATTCTTGATCCCAACCTAGCCTGATCTGCAAGGCTATGGAACGGATTATCACAGACCTCATTAACAAGGACATTGGTAACCTCCAAACGCTCGATCCCACACAGTTTGACTTCATCAAGGGGAAGTCATGTCTGCTAAATTTGGTCAACTTAAAGACAGTCACCAAAGGCATGGATGAGGGGGAGATGGTGCACACTGCCTACCTTGACCTGGCCAAAGCCTTTGACACTATTCTCCAGTCAGGCCTAATAGATAAACTCTCTCAACTAGGCATCAATCCATATGCTACCAGATGGGTAACTAACTGGCTCACTGATAGAACCCACATAGTCAAAATAGGGGAAGCCACCACAAGCAGTAGAACCATAATGAGTGGCATACCCCAGGTATCGGTCATGGGGCCTCTGTTATTTGGGATATACTTTTCTGAGGTGCAGGCCAAAACCAGTGAGCTATGGATAACCAACTTTTCAGATGACTGCAAGCTGGGTGCTGTCATCAATTCCCCTAACGAAGTGGACATCCTCCAAGAGGGTCTCACCCAAACAAATGACTGGCGCCAGAAACATGGCCTCAAGCTGAATACCAAAAAATGCATCATCATCCCCTTTGGGGAAAGTGATGTCCTCACAAATGATCACATTAATAACAACATCCTAAGCATGCAATCAGTCATGAGGGATTTGGGCACCCAGCTTGATAGCAACCTGACTTTTGTCCATCATGTTGCTTCCATTCTACATGACCCACCTCATAAGTAAGGGTATCTCATCCAGGGAGAAAGAGGTCATAGCATCCCTGTATTCTTCCCTTATAAGGCCCATTATTGAGTACAATGCGCCATTTGGCATGTACTTCACAAAGCACATGCAGCAGCTGGAGAGACCACAAGATGTTCCTCACCAGAAGAATCCAGGGCCTCAAAAATCTACCACACACAGATAGGCTAAAAGCCCTATCCCTCTACTCAGTTTCATACAGACTCCTCAGAGGTGACCTCTGTCTGACATACATGGTGAACTCTTCACTAGGCTTATAAGGGCCTCAGGGCCAATAGCCTAGTAATTTCCTGTGATTCTATGATCCTATGATCTCCACCACCAGTGCTATCACTACCACCTGTTGTCTCATGACCATAGTAGTAGACCATCCCCTTGTTGGCAATTTCATAATGTATTGATTCTCATGACTTATTCTTTTATAATGACTTACCTTCACAATGCAACTTTTGGGTTCAGTCCTTCAAACAATTTCTCCCACTTGTAATTTGCTGATCTTATATTCTCTAGGCGGCACTTTCTGACCTATATCATAGCTTCTTAATTGACTTGCATTCGTATACTGACATACTATTCTGTACACGTGTTTTACACATCTGGTTTAACCAAGTCCCTTCAAGAATGACATTGCTGGTACTGAGGTTCTATATATTATATTATGACAAACAGGCAGTTGTATATTTTGTTATGCAGGGGGTTATCATAAAGGCTAATTTATTTAGCTCACTTTCTTTCATTTTCTGAAGTCTTTGTATACATTTTCCATGTAGTTCACCCATGGTTGGGTAGTTAGCTGTAAACATGAATTGTTTTACCAGCTTGTTCACAAATATTGTAAATTTCTTTGTTTTGAACAATGGACAGTTAGCAATGGTAACTTTTCAGCAATACCATAGTTTGAAAATATTATTCTTAGGACTTGTATTACCTTTCTTGCTGTCAATGACTCCATACAGATCACTTCTGGCTTCTTGTAAAGGCACTTCCACTGTGATTAGGAACTCCAAAACTCTGAAAAGCCTAATAGTATCGCTATTAATATGTTCCCAAAGGCATGGATGGCCACTACGAGTGACATAAGGAAGCTGATAATGGAATAGTTTGGGTCATCTTATATTCAGTGCATTTTTTGGCTCCATTTTCACTCCCTCAGAACACCATTTTCACTCACTCAGAACACCAGCAAAATCTTGGAAGAGGGAATTAATCTTTATAATTCCCCAGCTGTCTTGTACATGATATCCTGTTCTCTGTAATGTAACATGGCAGGCATCAGTATTCTGCCATAACATACCAAAGATACCTTGACACACAAATAGCTGCCATTCTCCAGCAGCAAGACTGGGATGCAACAGCTGATCACCACCCAGAGCCAGGCTTTTACAATGAATTCATATTGTTATGACAGCATTGGTCATTCCTAGCTTCTGTTTGCATAACAGTACATGACAATGAAAATAACATTGCATCTGACAGGCAGTCTATATCTATGATAGTACAACACAATTTCCATGCTGCCATAGTCCTAATATATATTATGCAAGTGCCATAGGAAGAAAGGTGGGCATTGCAAGCCATTTTCAGTTTGCATGGATGCCACATTCTGGGGTTAAGAACATCTAGTGGTGATGTATGAGTAGTACTTAATATAAACCTGCATCCTTACAAGCCGTGATTGCATTTCTATAATCCCCCAGACCAAATAAGGGTTTATCATTTTATCTGAGCATGGTCTTAGCCTTTAGCTTTTGTCAGCAGCCTTGAATTCGGTGATAGCACAGTGCTAGTTCCTAAATAAACTCACCACGAGCCACACTAATAGGCAATACTAGAAAAGAACTCAACTGTGACATACTACAAGGCCTAGATTATGACAGCAGAGCCGTTATGCTATCATTTTGATTTGTGCAGTCCACCTCCATCATATGCATGCCCACAATATGCAGTTTTATCTCTGAAAACATCAAACTTGTCTCTGTTTACTATATATCCACATTGGTTTAAACTACCTAGAACCTTCTATAATATTATAGGTGTTCTTTGCCATTGTAACCATTGTCAAGATAGCAGTTTGGTAATACTGTGCATTATATATTCCTTGGAGTAAATGGTCTATTGTCTGTTGCCAAATAATATTTGGCTGTCACTCTGTAGTCAAATATAATATTACTGACTGGAACAATAGTTTATGTGTATTAACTATTATGGACTTCTAAGACATCTCTTCTGGTTTCATTTCTAGATATACCTGTATCAAGGTAATTTTGGAAAATTGTTCCCTTCACCAACAAGCCCCAAATCTCTCTGATCGTAGGTAGACAATAACTGCACAACATGTATTACTAGACTGACAGTGACTTTGACATCTGACCCATATGGACTGTTTTTCATTTGTTTTTCTTCAGGGCTGGTACGATGTACATGCAGGCGAGCTGTCCACGTCTATTTATCTTAGACAGAACCGCATCATTTTTTAGCTTGTTTAGTACACTTTCTGTTTTTAGCATTAAAATTTAAGTTAATTACTGCCCCAGTTTCACTGAAATCTGGCCTAGCGTTTGCTTTTACTTTTCCCATACATTTCATAACTGATTACTTGACTTTTGTCATTATGTATAACAACTTTAGATCTGCAGTGGATTTATTACTCTATTTAGCTGCCATCTGCAGCTTTGAAATTGAACACCAGCTTATCTCAGGCCCTTTAATCCACATAAGGCTGTTTTCCCCACATTGCACATACATAGGCTCTACTGTTGAAGTTTACCTTTATGCTACTGGCACAGTTAATTTTCCACTTGTGGTAACCTTTTCATGTATATACATTTTTAGTGGAATTTTAGACTCAAGTAGTGGTATGTGTATGAATAATGTTTTATATTATTTTATAGTCATCATTGATAAACCAATTCTATACCCAGTTCTTTACTAAGTTTCACTCTTACTACATTTGTAATGACCATAGTCATATGTTTCACTGTTTACTTCATTCAATACAACTCTAAACACACCAGGTCAGTTTACCTTCAAAACATTGTGTCCCAGTTCACTGAGTCTGAAAGCGTTGTAACCAAAACGTCATAAGTGCAGAAGCATGAACTCCCAGAACATCGTATGTCCTGTTCGATAAAGTAACCCCTTGGTCAAATAACAAAAATACCTCCAAACTCCACAATCCACATACTAAATCCAAAAGAAACTCTTCACACCAGCAGGTCAGAACCAATAGCAGCTTTATTCACATAAACACACACTGGTTTAACACTTTCTTCCCTACTGAAGGGACTTCTTCAGAACAATGCCATTTCCATAACCCAGTCCTTTTATACAAAACCACACCCAATTGACTAATTGAATAATCACCAATCAACCCAAAAGCACATAAGAAATGTACATAAAAATGTCTAAAATACATATTACATTCACATAAAAACATGACATAAAAACTACTTCCTTGTTGTTATGTGTTAAAATACATATAATGGCATTAACCGCAGCTTATGCCATTACCCTAAAATATGCTTTAATCTCATATACAAGCAATATTTACATTTTTGTTAATACCAGGTTGTTGGGTGGCATTTAACTCAAGCTACCACCTTAACTCTCAGATGTGTGGATGCACATCAAGCACCCTCCCCTGAGCATCCTTAACCAACTGCTGCAAAACTGAGAATCTAAAAATGTGGTCCTTATTTTCAAATACGTGCCTACTCAAAGCATTGGTCATTTTACAATTTCTTATGTCCAAAAGATCTTCATTAAACCTCTCCTTAAACTGTCTACAGGTTTTTCCCACATAAAAGGCAGGACATATCTGGCACTTAGCCAGGTATACCACATTTTTGTTGCAACAGTTGAAATGGCCTGTTATGTGAATCTTCACACCATTTAACTTAAAATATTCTGAGGTCTCTGCTATAGTCCTACAGCAGTTTCCCATACCACATCTAAAATTCCCCCATCTCCTAGAAGAAACAGTCGAATCCTCATGTCCCTTGGACTCAAGCAGAAGATATATCCTTTCTGTAAACAATCACAGGGGCAGACCCCACTCTTTGTGCAATGTGATGATCATATAATAGACTTTCCTAATTATGCCTAAGGATTCCAGCAACTGCCTCAGCATCCAAATTGAAAGTTGTGGTGAAACTTAGCTTCCTATTGGGTTTATCTATTTTAGCTTTCTGCAAAACCTACAATATCAAATTGTCTCTATCTGACCTGCCCAAAATAGGCTTGTAAATACCATCTACCCGCTTTTTTACTACTTCCTTAGCCACTTGCTCACCAGTCTACTAGGGTATCACCTCTTTGTAAACATTTGGGAAATAAAATCCACCTCTGCCTTGAAAGTATCTTTCTCACTCACCATTCTGACAGCCCTCACAAACTGCCCCTTAACAATGGACTTTCTTTGTGAATAGGGATGCCAACTATCAAAATCCAAGTATGAATTTGAAAAGGTTGGTTTACGATGAATTCCTAAAACTAATCTACCTTTTCCTTTATCTATCTTCAGACTCACATCCAAATAAGTAATGCGTTCCATACTATAATCAAAGGTAAACTTTAAAAATTCTACTGTACCATTGATGTAATCAAAAAAGATTTTAAATAACTCTTCACTGCCATCCCATACAAGAAATATGTCAATATCTGCATCTAGACATCTGTGTGTTAAGGTGGCAGCTTAGGTTAAATGCCACCCAACCACCTGGTATTAATGAAAATGTAAATATTGCTTGTATATTGAAATTAAAGCATATTTTTGTATAAAAGGACTGGGTTATGGAAATGGCATTGTTCTGAAAAAGTCCCTTCAGTAGGGAAGAAAGCGCTAAACCAGTGTGTGTTTATGTGAATAAAGCTGCTATTGGTTCCTACCTGCTGGTGTGAAAAGTTTCTTTTTAACCACTTGGTCACCAATGAAAAAAACACAAATGGTAGCAAATTATTCCCATCAAAGTGGGTGGCTTCACTCTCCACAGCCCCCATACTTAAATATACCAACTCTGAGATTGCACTACAGTGGAGAAAGGGCAAAGTTCACCATGATGACCAAGTGGTTACTTGCCCGGAGAGGAAATATGATGTTCTAGGAGTGCATGATTCTACACTTATGAAGTTTTCTCCTCGACATTTTCAAACTCGACAAACTGGGCCACGACATTATGAAGGGGAGTAACCAGGTCATATTTTCCATTTCATGAGCTTACCTCCATTTTGTCCAACTGTTTTTTTGTCCATTTTATACACATACTGTGATTCATGTTCACTATCTTGTGTTCTGTATTTACCACTCATTTTCATCCTGCCAGTTTGATTTAGAGAAAACTAAGACACAGGCAAGCATAGAGCAATAGAAACTACAATGCAGTAAATGAGTGACACACCATAAACTGGCAGAGAGGAAACCTATTAGTAAAATGATGCAAATAATGTAAAAGGATGTAGAAATAAATACATTAAGTGAATTCAAATGCTTCAAAAAGATATATTTTCTTTGTGCAAATGATTGCTTTGATGGTTATGTAATGGTCTGGCAGCCATCACATTTAGCAGTACTGATTGGTTTATCTTTTTATGGAATATTATTTATTAAACAATGTAGCTCAAGGTTTCCTGCCACATTAGACCAGCACTTGTTCTTGCATTAGATTTTGAATTACTATTATTTTGCACTAGCATGTTTGTATGTATATATATATATATATATATATATATATATCACACACACACACACACACACACACACACACACACACACACACACACACACACACACACACACTTTATAGTTTCTATATATAGCTTTCAGAATATATATGTTCTTACCAAAAAATGAAATTCTATTGTCATGAGCTGAAATCCTGGGAACTGGGAATTATACCTATGATTTTTAACTGCATATTCTAGTCAATACCAATGATTTTGTTACAGATTTTTATTACATCTATTTAAGCAGAACTGAAACAGATTTGAAGCAAAGAACACTGAATAAAACAAACTGACAGTTCTATATGTAGTAAATATGAAAAGAAATGCAATGTCAGTGACTATTCTGGCCTAAGATGCCAAGTTCCATGCAATCCCATGTTTATTCCAGTACTTAGTCCACATTTTGGAATTCTACACCTTTTTGCAAGAAAATGAAACATTGATATCCTTGGCCATAAATGATAACCAATCACTTAAATTTTTCCATACAACGTTGCATTCCCATAGTACATGGAAAATGTCTCAGACCTCTTTTATACAACTTTGATTCCATGCACTGATTGTCCTGTTTTATTAAAGTGAATGAGCGCAGCATACACCGTTCAAAAAAGTTGAATAATACAAGCATCTTTGAATTACCATCCTGCAGGACTTCTCACCATCCTGCAGAACTTCTGTAACAGGAGAGAAGTCCATGATGAGATGTAATTTACATAGACCACATCCATGGACTGATGTAGTTCCATGTGCCGCAGAAATACCATCACTGTTCAGTTATGAGTTGCCGCACAGCTGAGCAGTGAAGATTTGTGAATCACTTTCCCTGTCTGTGGTACATCAGGCTTTAAGTATAACAGCCTCTGTAATACTTTTATTTTGGAGTTCATCTCTCTGGCTCTTCTATCACATCATCGCATCATATTTTAAGGTTTTGGGGGTCAGGAAAATCATGCATATCAAGATATTTGTAATCCTTCATTCCTCCTCTCCCATTTCCTTTTTATTATATACTGTTATTCATTCTACTGGCAACATAAACCTATTGAGTCTTTAGGGATTCAATACTCTTTTTTTCTGTGCAATATCAGACAGCAGTTGAAACTGGAATGCCAGTTGTCAAGAAATGCCAGCTAGACTCATTAGGTGGGAGGATAGTTTACAATTTTTAGCCCATTTCATATTTAAAAATTGGATTGCTTTGTGCAGGATTTGAAGATTGCTTGCCTGTTTCTGCATGAGAACTATGTAAGAGGGAGTTAGATTCCGAGGGTATGAGATAAAGTTTGCTACTTTAAGTAATTTGGTTAACCTGCCTACTCTTTAGTACAATTTTGGACAAGAAAGTTTAGGATCTTCACTAAATAAATTATCCTAGAGTCTGCTTAGACAAATTCTGTGTGTTTTATAGTTCCAAATGAAGTCTAAAATCATCTTATTAATCATTGTAAAGATGAAGTTGTAAACATTGTGACTTTATTGTTAGCCACACAAAAAAGGAACAGTCTTGTGAATATGTTCATATTTATCATGGAGACTCTCATACAAAGGTTAAAATATAGTTTTGTCCACCTTGCTAAGTCCCCTTTAATGTGTTCTGCAGTTCTCAACACATTGTCTGAAGAAACTGTAATCCTTTGCATTAATTATTCCAAGACAAATGCGGGAACTTAAAAGCAGTAACCATGGTTCTCGGGATCAAAGAACTGCCATATTCTAGATTATTGCCATGCCAGTATAAATCAGGGATGATGAGGCAAAGGGGGCAGCTGTTCAGGGATCAGGCTGTTATGGGGAACCACTGGCACCACCGAATAGTTGCCAGTCAGACATAAGTGCTATATCAGTATTTATTTAACCAGCCACAGCTCATAACATGGTGGCTTAATCGAATGCCCTTTGACATTATGAACTGCAGCAATGATCTAGCGGAAGGTCCTTACTATAGATCTGACTTTGGAAAGATTTATTTTTTTGGTCTCCAACTTTGAGATGAGAGAGGCACTAGTCTTGGAACTGCTCAGGGCACCAAATGAACAACCTGACTATATATTTTTTTTCCAATTTCTACCAATATTGCTAGCCAAGTGTTTGCACCCCAGCCATGCTGCAAAATATATGTTTGTAGAGAATTAGTTCTTCACTGCAAAAAGCATTACATTGTCTAAATTTTTCCCTGTCTGTTTCTGGCCATCAGCATAAGTTTACTGTGCAGCTGACCATAGGGCTACACAACCATCTGTTTGTGTACTAGATAGGCACAGACAAGTTGTGTGCCCAGAACATACGGGCAGAATTTAGTGACTGTCACTGCTGTTATTGCAGCCCATCATGTTGCTTTCATATATTGAAGACTGAGTGACACAAGCTGCTAACACACAGAAACACGATGTAAAATCTGCCATAAGTGTAGTCCATTGATATACATTCTACCTTATGCTTAAGTCACAACATAGTAACGCAGTTGTCGGTAACTCATCATTCTCAGCCATACATAGCCACCTGTTGGAACATTCACATGCAGGGGGTTAATAAGATGCTGTCTGAGTCCAGATCACAGCACCAGAGTACATTTGCTAAAGAAGGAATACTTTAAGAAGCCTTAATGGTAAGGCATAGTGTTCTAGGCATTCTAAAAGTTGCTTTTGCCTTTAATAAAATCTATTCTTCCTAGTGTTTATTACACTGGTTTTATGTGTAGAAAGGTTCTCTTTTTAGATTTATTTTATGTGCTTAAGTATTTAGGCTTTGTCTTGAAGACTTGATAATTGTTTTTTGTCAAACATCATAGCAAATTGTAGTGTACCGATCATCAGTCATACATCAGAAGTGCAGTAGCACAACTCTGGTTGAGGAGAAAGGGAGATGAGCACTTTATAAAATACCAGTGGCAGATTCTGTTGCCATAGTAATTGTTTCAGTTACAAATAAGGGAAGGGTAAATGCAGAAGTAATGTGAATTCAAAATGTAACCCTGTCTGCACATTAAGTTGTCTCACTTTGTTTTCTGGAAAGCAGTGGTTGTGCTTTTAAGACAAATCTTGATGGTATTTTTTAAATCACCAGTTTTGTGGACTATTGTCACACTATCCTCCATTAGTAGTGTGCGTGTATGAACTGTTTTTCCAACTTTATATGTCTGGCTGCATCCTTTCCTGATGACTAATCTAAAATGAATAAGGTTTGTGGTTCTGATTTAAAGCTTCTGAACAATGAGCTGTGGTTGAAGCCTGAAAGGCTTATCTGTTTTTCCCGGCTGTAGTCTGAATGCATTATAACTCCAAAATGGCCGAGAGACAGTAAACAAGTTTATGATTCTTCTTCCTTCTTTTGCAGAAGGCAAGTTTGTAAACATCAGTTAACACGAAGTGCAGGCCTCAATAATTTCTAGATAAACTTGCTTGCAACAAGATGTAAAGAATGAAATGAAAAGCAAAACTGTCTTAGCATCCTGCAGAGTCTGAAACGGAGTACGAGCAGTCGGCAAAGATGACTGTAATACTCTTCTGACCTGACTGGAGACACGAGCAGAATTACTGCAAGTTGCTAGGCTGAGTTTAACAGCATTGTGATCAGAACTTTCAGTCACTTAAGCAGCGGATTTTTTTTATCACTTACTCTTTGTTGTGATAGGCATTCATGAAATTCACGCTGTCATGAATAGCAGCTGCGTCTGCAGAATTCATTCTCAAGTGCTGTATTATCTGTGACTCAGAATATTTCTGATAAAACAAAACTGTCCCTCAGCACTTTCATTCTGAGACTATTAACTGTAATGAATGTATTAGTCATGTTTCCCAGTCGAGGCAGCAAACAGTGATTCAGATTCTGAAACTGTTCCAGCTCTACCTGCTTTTCGTGCATCTGATTTAAAAGCTTCTTACAAAGATAAGTTAAATAATGCAATGTATTTTATACTGTTTTGTATGTGTTTTAATAATATAGCCTTTGGGGTCATTATCACATGACATTAAAATTGTAGTATTGTCAGCTTACAAACATGAAATTACTTTGCTGCTTAGTAAGAGGGTTTTGCTAATTTTTTTCCTTTCTTTCATTATAATTCATTCATTGAGTCATTCTTTCATTTGTGCTACTGATGTCCAGTTAGGTGGGCTGCCACTCTTGATTGCACTTTGACTGATGTACTGTAATATGTGAAACCAGTTTAATTAACTAAAAATAACACAGTTGTCATCAGAGTAGGTTGTAAGGTTTTCAATCCCAGACTTTAAAGTTACTAAAGTGCTTGTCATGGTACCACCATTGCAGAGTCCGTAGCCCATGCTGAAAATAGTACTGTATAGTACAATATAGTAAAGATGTTAAAAATACTTTAGAAAGTGACTACAGATGAGAAACAGAATATGACTGAATGCAAATGAATGGATGTTTTGTCTGATTTATTATTGAATTCTGATGGCTTGATAGGTCTTAATGGATAAGGACAGGGCTCTTTTTTTCAGAAGAGATTCCAAGATCATTTCTTCAGGTAAAGCAGAGATGTCACATTTTACTCAAAGGAAGTGAGGTTATGCACTGCCATACTCATAGCTCTTGGCCTTCCATCTCCAAAATGTGGAACACTTCCTCTCATAACGTGGAAAAAGTGTGCAAACTGTGGAACATTGCCTCTTAAAATGTGGAACCCATGGGCAAAATGTGAAACACTGCCTCTTATAACATGAAAAAAAATGGGGAACATGTGAAACAGTGCCTCATATAATATGGAAAAAATGGACAAAATGTGAAACACTAGCAATTTAGTAACAACTTCAACAAGAAAGTGTTCCCGCTTGGTTAAATGTATGACTCTGCATACAGAAAGTTCTTTTGATAAAATAATATAATTCAATATTATAATTTACTATGACCAATAGTTAAGACGATTTCTTAAAAATGACTGTGTGACAGACTCTTTTGATGTGGAACAGAGAGGTACATTGACTTTTTAAAACTTAAAATTAGGAATGGTCCTCATAATGAGGTACACTTGATAGCTATGACCACACTATACATGCATATAAAATTTTGAATACAAAGTTAATTATACAGAATAAGCAACACTTTACACCAAAACAATACAAGATAAAAGTAGGGCAGTAAAGATGCTCAGTACAAAGGATGTTCCACATTTACATCGTCATCATCATCATCATCATGCCCCTTTTTCCCATTTTTTTTCTACATGTGGTCAGGGTATCATGTTAACTGTCACCAACTCTCTCAATTTAGTGCCACACTCCTGCCTTCTTCAACACTCATGCCTCACTGCCACAGATCTTCCACACAATCCATCCACCTCTTTTCTGGACATCTTCGCTTCCTCTTACCTTCTTCCTGTCTGTCCCAAATCTTCCTCACCAAATTGTTTTCTGCTTTTCTACACATGTCCAAACCACCGTAATCTGTTATCTTTGATCTTTTCTGCAACTGGAGCTAATTTGGCTTCTGCTCTTATACCCTCATTTCTTTGTCTATCCCACAGTGTGCATCCTACTACCCTTCTCAGGCACTTCATTTCCATCACCTCTAGCAGAAGCCTTTACTGCCTAGGTTTCTGTACCATACAGTAGTACTAGTTGCACCACTGTCTTGTACACCTTACTTTTCAGCTTCTTTGGCATTCTTCTGTCATAGACTACACCTGATACTCTCTGCCAGCCAGCTGCAGCCCCTCTGATCCTAGCTTTGACTTCTTTATTCAGACTTCCCTTCTCCTCAACCATCCCTCCCAGATACGTGAACCTGTTTAGCTGTTCCACTATCTTCCCTTCTATCTCTGTTCTTAGCTTCTTTTGATTTCCCCAGTTTGCTGCCATTACCACTGTCTTGGAAAATAACAAAAAAGTTTGAAGACGACCTGGATACACTCCAAAAAGACACTTACTTTACCTTACTTTATTTGTGAATAAATAATTCTTTTTGGAGTGTATCCAGGTCATGTTCATACCTTTTTGTTATTTTCCAAGTTTGTTTTGTGTCTTCATATTACCACTGTCTTATCTGTGCTTGGTTTCAACCCATGTGCCTTCAGTTTTGCTGAAGTTCTAGCTCAGAGTCTGCCTGTAATGCCAAATCATTTGCATACAGCAGCTTTGTTGATCTGTCCCCTCTGGCTTGTTTGCTAATGTAGTCCATCACTAGTATGAACAGCAGTGGGCTCAGAGCTGAACCCTGCTGTACATCCACTCCCACTGGGAACCCCTCTGTGAGGCCGAACACTTACTTACGTACTTGAGTTATTGGGTAATTGTACATAGCCTGCACTAATTATACCAATGTTTCTGGGACTTCAAACCACCACAGTACTGCCCAGATCAGCTTTCTTGGGACCTTGTCATATGCTTTCTCCAAGTCTAGGAATGCCCATTTGGAGTATCTCCTCATCTCTAGCTTCCTCTCAAGTATCTGTCTCACTGCAAACATCGGGTCACTTGTGCTACATCCTGATCTGAAACTGAACTGCTCATCTACCATCTTACATTCTACTACTCTGCGTATCCCTTTATCAATCACCCTCTTCAGAAATTTCATGCAGTGTAATAGGAGTTTGATGCCTCTGTACTGTCCACAGTTGTGGATATCCCCTTTCTTCTTGCATGCTGGCACGAGTATGCTTATTGTCCAGTCATTTGGGATATGCCTTTCTCTCCACACTGCTATTAGTAGCCTCAACAGCCATTTCTCCCCTATCTCACCCTGCATCTTTATCATATCTGCTGTGACCTCATCTGAGCCTGCTGCTTTCCCTGACTTCATCTTCCTTACTGTTGTTCTTACTTCTTCTAGGGTGGGCTCCTCTTCTTCTCTCATTGTAGGCTGTTTCAGGGTCAGTACAGCTTCTGTGGGGTTTTCTTCATTCAGAAGCTGCTGGAAATACTCCTTCCATCTGCCTTTGATATCCTGTGGACTGGTGAGCAGGTTGTTGCTGTCATGTCTTATGAAGGGTGTCCGACTATATTCTTTATCTTTCTGTCTTTGCCTTGTAACCTGATATAGTTTCTTTGTGCCCCTTACTGAGTCACTTTACAGATGCTGGTGCAGTGCCTCCGATGCCCTATTCTTTGCTATTGCAACTTCTTTCTTAGCTTCTTTATTAGCCAACCAGTAGTCCTTCCTAGCCTGGTCAGTCTTTTCTATCTCCCACTTCTTCCTGCACATTTACATACTCAGATATTATAACACAGACTTTGAATGAATCCTCTGACTGCTTTGCATCTAATTTGTGAAATGCTTATAGACTTTGTCTGTATTTTCTTAAGATATGCAATCCTATATATAATGGCATACACAGTATATGGATAAATGTGAAATACCCATAGTAAGGTATACACATAAATACAGAAAAATGTGTGACAAATACATATTAGGTAAATAGTAGAACAAGGCATTTGAAGTTCATATGAGCTGCACAAAATTTGCTAAAAGAAGCCACAGAGAAAATACAACATAAACATAACAGGTATGGTTCAACAAGTCTACTGGCTTAGTAGGTCAAATGCAGTTATCCCTGAAAGCAGGCATTAGTTTTCATAATCACAGCCCTTGTGTTTGACATTATGATTACAACATGAACAGCATTACAGGAGAAACTATTCATAGAATAAGGTCATAAATTACACAGGCTATAGTTCAGAGAGATTCTGTCCACCCATGCTAATTCAATTTGGCTAATTAGCATGACAGAGAGGATCTCTATTTCAGAGATATGGTAAAGCTGCACAGAGAAAGACCTTATTTGTGGCTAATTACTGTATCTCTGAATCAGGGACTGTGCTGACAGACCTCTTCTCCCTGCCATACAAGCGTCATGGTAGCAGTGTAGCAGATGCACCCCCTATAAGCCAAAAGACATTCAGCCACCCCTGTACATGCACACAAACTTATACTCCCAGACATTCACAAATACACACAAACACACACACACACACACACACACACATGCACGCACACACGCACATGCACCCACACACGCGCACACACAGGCACACACATGCACACACACCCACACACGCGCACACACTTGAGATTCTCTACCCATCTCACATAGCGCTTCACCCAGACACACACACACACACACACACACACACACACACACACACACACACACACTCACACATGGAAAACCATAACAGTAAAGGAATCATTGGACTGGAAAGGCTTACAGTGATGTGGAAACCTTTTGAGATAATTACATCACGACAGAAAAAGCTTTTGTCTCTTTCTAACAAAGCAGCTCAACAAAAGATGTCCATTCAGTGGAGAACATTGAGGGACATGATTTTTATGTTCCTAAAATGCATTGTGATGCAGCTACCAAAAAAAGAACAAATTTGTCGTGGAGACAGCTAGCAGGCAAGAAAAACAAAAAAAAAACAAACAAAAAAAAAACAGAGGAAGAGAAAAAGGAGGCTATTCCAGACCACAAACAAGGGACTCATTCCAACTTGAACAGGTAGAAAATGAACTTTGTGCAGTGAACTTGTCTAATTATAACATTACCACAAAGGAACTGTAATTATTACAAAAGGGGCTGATTTTATTCCCTCTGTAAAAGGTAATCTCTAAGAGAGTAAAGACTTTTTGTCAGAAATTTGAATTTAAATCTAAGTTATAAAACCAGCTGCCTTGCTAATGAAAATCACCTCAGGCATAGCAGGACCTTTACACCCAATAATCAGTATTAAGTAAATGCATTTTGATTGTGGGCAAGCAGAAAATATATGATCTACGCAGAGATATACCTGACAACAGATATTTAAATTTAACTAGTAAGAAAAGTTTAGCATTGCAAAAACTGTGTTATAATAATTAAATAATAATAAAACAAGCAGATAAGGCAGAGACAATTGTTATTATGGATAAAGAATTCTATATGACTGGAATTACCAAGTTATTATCTGATGATAAGGCATTTGAAAGAATTAATAATTGTGCATAGATAGGATTATATGTAGCATCAGATCATTGCTTTATGATATATAGATAAGAAATTAAATAACATTAGAAATGCATAAGTTTATGTTTACATGTTTTCCTCTGATACTGATTATACAGATCTACTTCAGTTAGTCAAACTCACTAATCATTCAATGTCTGTTCATTGAACCCTATTGGTGAAAGTCTTCATCTGTCAAATGATCGCTTCAGATAACTTTTTCCATGGTAAGAAACCAGTGGGCCATTATCGGGAGTTTGCCCTTTTCCCCACTGTAGTGCAATCTTGGAGTCGGTATATTTAGTTAGGGAGGTGGGTGTGGTTGTTGTGGTCAGTAGGTTGGCCAACTTTTTATTTACAGTGGGAAACAGTTTTACTGAAACGATTGCCCAACGGATAAAGTTTCGACATATAGGTTTCGACAAAGAGGCATTCGACATTTAGAGTATTCAATGATGTGATATAGACCCAATTCTACATGGCTTACTAAAAATAAATGAAATTCAAATGCATTCCCCATTACACAAATCATAGCAGGGATTCAGTGGACCACTGAAACAACTTCAGTTTATCTAGAAAAGTATTAAAACCATATTTATTGCATGAGAAAAGTTTTATAAAAGATGCAAATGAATTTCTGTGATCTCTTTATCTATGGAGCCTATCCTGTGATCGAAGTAATGTAGTACTAGTTACCATGGATATGATTTTTTTATTTACTGTGATTCCTAAAAATTGTGGCATCTAGACAGTTAGAGAACATTTGTGTGACTATAGTAATATATCTTGCAGAAAGAGTGACACTGTATGCATGTTACTAAATGTAATTCTTTGTCACAATGTGTTTTTATTTAATTGTGAATTTTGCCATTAGTAGCTGGATGTATCCATGGGTATTCCTATGCCTAACACCTATGCCAGAATAGCCCTTTCTAGTTGGGATGATGCTAATATTTTAAGCCTGATAGCTTATATATATTATTTTTTATAAACATTTTGCCAATGATAATTTTCTTGTACAGACTGGTAGTGTTGAACTTTTAAATATTTTTTGTGAATTTTTACATCCTACAACTGAATTCCTCTCTTTCAAAATTTGATATTCTTTCACTGATATTTCTTTCTTAGATAATGTTTTGGCTTTAGAAGAAGATAAACTAGATATAAAAAATAAAGTCAGCACTCCTGGAACCACACATTTCAGCAACTCAAAAAAATCCATGTAGTAAATGGTCGCAAAGCACTTTGGGAGCGGTAAAAGCACTTTTTATTAAACCAAAATAACAAATGGATAAGCGCTTTCGTCAAGAACCTTCTCAACTTCATCAGATAAGAGCAAATCCAGGAAACACTCAAGTACATCCTGCAAGAGCATTAATTAATAAACCAATCTCATCACACTGACTAAAAAGAACCTCCCTGAACTCGTAAATATTCATGAAATGCAATCATAAAAATATTCTTAAAAAAGCACTCTTTAAAACCAGCATTTAAATGACATTAACAAATGCAAAGATGCTGAAAATAAATACAAATACACACATATTGCATAAAATCTATAAAATGGTGTTTATATAAAAATGAAAGTATATATAAAAATGTATATAAATATTTTTTATTTTTTATATTTTTTATATATTTTACCTTTCCATTGCTTTTAGTTTTAACAGCCAAGGCAATGGAAAGTGAATCATTTAATCCTGGCCATTGCCCCACATTTAGGCAGACTTGCCAGATTAATTCTTTCTTTTTCAAAAGCAGCCCCCATGGGCCACCTCTTTTATCCAAGTCAACAGTGTCCACAATGGAAAATTTTAAAGGGTGGTCTGATTTTTCTGTGCAGTGTTTACTCAAGGCATTTGTGGATTTACCAAGTTTGATATCCCTTAAATGCTCATAAATTCTGTTTTTAAATTTTCTCTCAGTCTTTCCGATATAGAAGCATTCACATGAGTTACACACTGCACAATAAACAACTCTTTCAGTATGACAGTACACCTTCTTATTCACCTGTATTTTAAAACCATTCACCAAGAATTCATGGCCTTCCATCACAAAACTACACTGATCACAGGAACTACATTTTTCATAGACCCTGCATGTACAATGTTTCTGTTAGACTCTAAAATGCATTTCAGGTTCATCCCTCTCTTAAAAACAATATTTGGTTTAGTTCCAACACATTCGCTCATATCCCTATCATTAAGCAATATAGCCCTATTTATGAATAAAATATCTAACACATCCTTACTGTTACTGTGAAAAGTAGTAATAAAAGTACATTTAAATCTGAATTCTGTTCAACATTGGATTGGGTCACGTCAGTTCCTACTCCAATAACCAAACAGCCATCAATAGGGGGTATGCCCTGGGCAGGTATCACCTCATGGTGACCTAACTAGGGTTTAAAAAAACCTCTTTCTCTTTTGTTGACCACCTCAATCATGACTTCATTAAGTTGCAATAATGGGTAACCCCTCTTGTAAAACATAGCTTTCAGATGGTCACACTCATCTAAGAAGTTATCAAACAAACTAACCATCTGGGCTGCCCTTACAAATTGGCCCTTTACTACCACCCCCCTTTTTGTTTAAATGGGGGTGCACTATCATAATGCAGAAAGCTGTTTGAATAGGTTGCTTTCCTATGAATTTGTGCTACAAAGGCCTTCAACTGACACTCTTTCTTCAGTAAGACGTCCAGATATGCTATTTGTTCACTGTTAACCTCATGTGTGAACTTTAAAAAACTGGTTGTGCCATTGATATATTCTAAAAATAGGGGGATCTCTTCTCTCGGACCATTCCAACAAATAAAGACATCATCCAAGAACTGTGTATACAATGTACAGAACTTAAACCATGGGGTATTTATTAAAAATCTCCTTTCCCATGCCAACATAATTATGTTGGCATACAAACCACTGCACGCTGACCCCATTGCCACATCTTCAATTTGTAAAAACAGTTCATTACTGAATAGAATGAAATTATTTGTGAGTACTAGTTCTAATAAAGTCTCATAGGTGTTAACCAGTGGCTGGGGAAGACCCTTACCCACCAAAAATTCACAAAACCATTCCATGCCTATGGTATGCAGTATTGCCGTATATAAATCTTTGACATCGATTGTGATGAAACTGACTGTTTCATCAAATTATAACACATTAATCCTTTTCAAAAAGTCCCATGAGTCCTTACATAGTAAAGGTTCATGTTGCACAAAGTCCTTTAATCTAATGTCCAGGAATTTGGCTATAGGGTGGGTAATGGAGCCCCTTGCATCAACTATGGGCTGCATAGGTGGTTGGTCTAAGTCTTTATGTATCTTGGGTAACCCAAAAATGACAGGGATCCTAGGCTGTGCTATACTTAAAAAAAATAAATTAATCCAGAGAGAGACTACCTTCAATGAATAAATCCTGTAAAACACTTCTCACTTTCTTATATACACCATGTAGTTCATTAAACGAAGATTGCATGTAAGCTTTATCTGCTACCAAACACCCCATTTTATTGTTGTAGTCCACCATGTTCATCGTGACAATCCCACCCCCCTTGTCTGGTTTCATTATCCGGAGGTCCTTATTATCAGACAGTTGTCTTAACTTATTCATTTCATCCTGTTTCAAATTTCATTTTTGCTTTTTTGCCATTTTAACATTTCTCATATCTAATTCACAAATTGTTTCAAAAAGCTGTAGTGAGGGATGAATGGGGGTTAAAGGTACTGGATAACCTAATGGGATCCATGATTGACCTACAATCTTTACATAAAACATTCAGATTCAATTTTCTAGTATACAACTTCAAATCCAATAATGCTGTTTCAATATTGGTACTTTTATCAGGAACAAAAGTCAATCCTCTAGCAAAAATATCACAGTTTGTACTGTCAATAAGTACTCTAGAATAATTGAAAACTTTAAAGTCACCATCATGATTTAAAGACATGGACAAACCAGGGGGAGCTGTATCAACTTCAGCTGACCTCGTATAGGCACCCCTCCTGTTGCCCCTCTGGTTGAATGCACACACCCCTGGCCCCTGTTGGCATAATGGAGGGCCTGTGGGTTGTTCTGTCTGTAATTCTGCTCCCTCAGTCATTCCAACCATCTCAGTGGCGGAAAATCTTCCTCCTCTAAAAAAGTCTCAGTGGGGACCATATCCTCTCTAGGTTGATCATGATCACCCCAACCTTGGGATTTCGGGGGTTCAGGGTATGCAACATTTTTTTCATATTCATATTTGTCATGCTCAATTTTATTTAATTTCCTGTTTTTAATGGGTGCCTACACGAGGTACTGTTTCTGTTTCTTGTTCTGAGGAAGTCCCCAACATGTATACTGGGGAAGAAAGCACTTAACAATAGAGAGACTGGAGTAACATACTCTTTGTGAGCATTTTGTTTCATGTGTTGGGCTTATGGTGTAGCTACTTGCTCATATTGGCACTTTTGATGTTTCATTTCGTCGGGTTTTTTCGGTGCCTTATCAAATGGATTTGTTGTTGTTATTAATATTTAAGGTATGGTCGATAAGACCCTTCTAGCCTGATAATATATTCCCATGAAAACTGCCATCCCCCATATGTGTCCAAGTGGGTCTTAACAAAATCTAAACTAGTACATGTTTTAATATAATTTGGTAGTCTGTAAGAACTAATTTGTACATCTTATAAGGTTGCTTTGTGCTTCTCTACTACTCTTTGATTGCCCCAAGCACTCCAAAGGTAGTTTTCCTTAAATACCCTTCATACCTGAGTAAAATCTCCTTTGAAATATTTGTATGAGACACTGAATAAGTTCAGACATTTTAATCTTTCATAATACCTTATACTTTTACATCCATGGATACCCTTAGCTCGCTTTTGCTGTATTCTATCCAATTTACTTACGCTTGTTTTATTATAAGGTTTCTGTATTATTATTCCATACTGGAGTATCGGTCTAATTTTTATCACAAACAATAATTTTACAATTGCTGATTTGCTTAGTTTATAAATCATTTTCTACAGCCTATATATTTATAGCTATGGTTAACCAATTGGTTTATATGATTAGAAAAACTCAAAGCTGGTTTCACCAATATATTCAGATCCTTAAGTATATCCACAGTGTCAATCAATGTGTGCTGCATTAAATATTCACCCTTCAGTCTATCCATCCCAAATATTATATGCTTAGCTGTGTTTGCCAGCATATTATTCTCCTATGCCCAACTATCCAGTTTAGTCAAGTTATTTTGCAGATATACCCAAGCTATAACAGATGTAATCAATTTTCCCATTTCAAGTCATCTGCATACAGACTGTGCAGCATCACAAATGAAAAAAGATAAATCAGAAAGATACAGCCTAAAAAAGTATGGGCCCAGGACAGATCACCGCAGCTGCAGGACACCCTGGCTAAAACCTAGAATTTCACCTGTCTAATTGCTGTATGATACTTACCATCTCCTATTTGTAAGCCAATTAAACTGTGGTGTATAAAATTTTCACTAGAGGAAACATTATTATGATTAACTTAATGGTTACTGATTTTATGTATGAAACTTTTAGTAGTAGAAATGCTATAGTAATAGAATTGCCTCAAACAATTATTTATTTGTAAAACACAACTAATTTATGTTTACAAAGTGAAATTCTGCTGTTAGAAATGTTTCAGAGTTGCTACACCAGACATTTTTGAATTATGTGGTAAATTATATACTGGAAGATTTAAATCATCGTTGTGTTTTATTGTTGCCTTTCACTCTGTTTGTTCTTACAAGTTATGGACAAGGTGTTTTCTAATGACTGATACAGAGCTTTGTGTATAAACCTGCCATTCAAATTTACCACCTAAGAATTCAAGATTTACTTTCAGTACCAAAGACTCACACAAAAAATGGGGACACATATGTAATGCTAAAGACATGCATGCTAAAGAATATGCTTACAAATAAGGGAATTAGACTATAATTACTAATATATTTCAAAAAAGAGATGGTCAACTGGATTGCTTGTGAAAAATGCTGCTGTAGTCTAAAAAGAATCTCATTTTTTAAAGGCCTTGGAGGCCTATAATAACTGCACAAGTCGTGGAATGGAAATATATCAATCAAACCAAAAACGCCACCTTGTAGTGTGAAAAAATGCAAATTTGCAACCAAACACTCCTTTGAGGAACTACAACTTATTTTAGTTCTTTCATGTTTTATTGTCAAGACATCTTCAGAGTGAACACCCATTAAAAATATGTCTATAGCTGTTTGCAGTCACATGATCACATGTAAAATATGATCACATGTAAAATCAATCAGCTGGGTTTATAATGTAGCAGCTCTGTTCATTAAAATACATTTAATATTCGAACTGCCATTTAACCATGGACTTAAGTTTTTTCCTACCCTGAATTGCCAAGACAGTTCTTTTATTTTAAGCAAGTTGTTAACTTGTCCTTTAAAGACAGTTTGTACCCAGTCAGCTTTTGAGGGGAGCCCTATGCCTGGTATACAGGGCATTGTCAGACCCCACTCTGATGGACCTCTGCATATCCACAAAGCAAACAGCACCAGAATTACCCATTCTAAAGACTTAAACCTTACCTGTGATATAAATAGAACCTGCTGGTGTTATAGGTATGTATCCCAGAGACTACCGCATCTATGGAACAGGCTCTCCATCCATGTGAAGCAGAGTTCCTCCCTAACCCAATTCAAGTGCAAGTTGGACAATGGGAAACCAGAAATTCATCCTAGGTTTGGCACATATATCTCTAATGGACACAGATAACCTGTAAATGGTTCATCTCCCAGCCCCATGCTTACACTTATCAAGAGTAAAAGAACTTGTCAGAGATTTGGTATGCATGGCTAGGCTATAATAGGCCCTGTGGTAATTATCCTAGTACCCACCTATAGTCCTTCCCCTCCTCCTTTCTTATTATGTCTGGGGGACAGTGCACTCTATCAGTCCACCAGCTCTCTCTTCTTCACTCTACCGTAACTACCAGAGTACTTAATGTAGCATCTGACCCTGCCTATTCCTTTTCTACACTCTAGGTAGTCTGTGATCTTCCTCTAATGTTTGTTCAACCTGGCAACAGAATCAAAATAAGGGGGTGTACCATACTGGAAGTGCGGCAGGGCAGGATAGGAGAAACAGTGGACATACATCAGCGCAAAGATGGGCAAATACAAAAGGGGAATAGGAGAAACAGTGGACATACATCAGCACAAATATGAGCAAATACAAAAGGGGAATAGGAGAAACAGTGGACATACATCAGCACAAATATGAGCAAATACAAAAGGGGAATAGGAGAAACAGTGGACATACATCAGCGCAAATATGAGCAAATACAAAAGGGGAATAGGAGAAACAGTGGACATACATCAGCACAAATATGGGCAAATACGAAAGGGGAATAGGAGAAACAGTGGACATACATCAGCACAAATATGGGCAAATACGAAAGGGGAATAGGAGAAACAGTGGACATACATCAGCACAAATTTGAGCAAATACGAAAGGGGAATAGGAGAAACAGTGACCATACATCAGCACAAATATGAGCAAATACAAAAGGGGAATAGGAGAAACAGTGGACATACATCAGCACAAATATGAGCAAATACGAAAGGGGAATAGGAGAAACAGTGGACATACGTCAGCGCAAAGATGGGCAAATAAGAAAGGGTACTGGCTGTCCTTAGGGAGGATAAAACACAAGTACCCAGTGGGCTGCTTCCTAGATCCTCAACAATCTGGCCCAGCATAGAACCCTTCAAAGGGTCACTAGCAGCACAGAAGTTTCAGAGCAAGTGTGTTGGATTCATACTGACTTGCTGAAGGCAGATGCAGCAAAAGTAAAAACTTCAAAAAATGTTTGCAGAAACTATATTCAGCAAACATCTGAAGAAAACCTTTTTGGAAAGGGCT
This sequence comes from Protopterus annectens, assembly GCF_019279795.1. Lineage (NCBI taxonomy): Eukaryota > Metazoa > Chordata > Ceratodontiformes > Protopteridae > Protopterus > Protopterus annectens. The sequence goes on from NC_056735.1 coordinate 1,419,372,492, forward strand.
GTGGTGTAATACACCAACATCCCCTAAACTTGTATATACCAACTCTGAGGTCACATAACATTGGACAAAAAGACAAACTTTCCTGTTGATGAATGTAATTTTGGCACAGGTACTTCAGTCATTTCACATTCGCTGAAACCACTTTTGTCGACCTGACATGCTTCCATTGACGTACCCTAATGGGTCATTCTAGACAGGAAAGTGAAAGGATAATGAAGAAGGTAGGCAAGTAGTGGAGACTAACTACTCACATTTTTCTGAAAGTACTTTTTCACAAACAAGGTTGTAGACCCAGGGAATGGACTACCAAAATGGGTGATGTTGAGTGAATCCACAAAGACATTCAAGAGGGCATGGGGCAGTTAGAAAAACTGTGAAGGGGAAGGTAGCAATGGAGGGGAGATTAAATTCAGTAGAAAGAGTAGACTGTAGACTATTAGTCCAGATAGTATTAAGATATATATAGGTTCGATTCTCGCTACAGCGTCTTCTGCGTGGAGACATGTGTGAATGATCGTACCTTCATTGAAGGTTGTGCGTCAGGGCTGGTAACTCAGCATGTAAAAATCAACTACCCATCATTAGCAGACCGGAGTTCCGCTCTGGCGACCCCTAACCGGGAAAAGCCGAAAGACACAACAACATATATATAGATTCACTTTATATCCTCGAAATACTGAAATATTGAAATTCAGTATTTCAAAGCTATAAAGTCGAATTTTTGAAGCCACGAAAACACAGAACTGCGAAATTCAAAATCTCGCACACTGGAGATTTTGAATTTTGTGCTTCTACTGCACACACACACACACACACACACACACACACACACACACACACACACACACACACACACACACACACACACACACTATCCTCCCCACACAGAAACACAAGCTCTCTACTATATAAAAGCAGTGGGGCAAGCCCCCCTAAACCCCCACACCCCCCCTACTTAAATATTCTTACTCCGAGGTTGCACTACACACAATCAAACACAAAACACCACCACACAAGCTACATTTTCCTCGCACACACACATCACAGCAACAAAACACACTGACACACACCATAGCCCCTACCCAAATCCCTTAACACACACACTCACCTGAATCCATAACCACAGCAAAACCTCAGAAGTGCGAAATTCAAAATGGTATTTGAGGTTTTGAATTTCGTGTTTCTGGGCTTTTGTTGTTCTCAGGATTCTACTTTATGGGCTCGAAATACTGAATTTCGATATTTCAGTATTTCAAGATTCTAAAGTGACTCTATATATATATATATATATATATATATATATATATATATATATATGGATTCACTTCATAACATTGAAATATCAAAATACTGAAACTCAAAACACTGAAACCAAAATACTGAAAGCTCAAAATACTGAATACTCAAAATACTGAAACTCAAAATACTGAAAACACATATTATGCGTAAACTCAGCTTAAACAACATAAATCATAACAATTTCTACCAAATATATGCAGGGGGCAAGCCCCCCTGCACCCCCCATGTGGGGGGCTGCGTCCCCCACACCACCTGCTGATTAAATATATCAACACCAAGATTGCACATAGTGTAGTTAAGTGCAATCTTGGAGTAGATATATATATTTGGTAGAAATTGTTATGATTTATGTTGTTTAAGCTGAGTTTACGCATAATATGTGTTTTCAGTATTTTGAGTTTCAGTATTTTGAGTTTTCAGTAATTTGAGCTTTCAGTATTTTGGTCTTCAGTATTATGAAGTTTTGTCATTTTCAGTATTTTGAAGTTTCAGTGTTATGAAGTGAATCCATATATATACACATATATATATATATCTATATATATATATATATATAGATATATGGGTTTACTTTGTAACAACGAAAGACCAGGAGACTGAAACCCAGAACACCGAGACGAAAACAACGAAACCCCAGAACACCGAAAACCATGTAACTTTACAACACACACATAACACACAAAAACACACACACAACTGCCCCACACTACCAAACTCAACACCCTACACTAGTGATAGGCAGGGGGGCAAGCCCCCTGCACCCCCCACACCCTCCTACTTTAATATTCTAACTCTGAGATCACACAAACAGGCACACAAGGCAAACTCACACCCACACAGTACAGTCCCTCACACACCACAGTCACAACACACACTTACACACAGCAATTCCCCCCACAAATACACTCACACATACACACTTACCTACAGCAGAACACTAAACGCTCTAGTTCAAACTCCCGTAACATCAGGAATTTGAATTTCACGCTTTTCGGTGTTCTGGGGTTTCATTGTTTTCATCTCGCTGTTCTGGGTTTCGGTCTTCTGGTCTTTCATTGTTACCAAGTAGACCTATATATATATATATATATATATATATGGGTCTACCTGAGATGGTCGACAGGCCATATGACTGAAACTCATTTGGTCGACAGTTCATTTGGTCGACAGGCAGATTTGCCCCCCTCCCCAATATTATGTGACCCTGGAGTTGATATATATAGTTGGGGGGGGCACAGCCCCCCACATTGGGGGTGTGGGGCGAAGCCCCCCACATAACATGCTTGTCGACCAAATGAACTGTCGACCAAATGAGTTTCAGTCATATGGCCTGTCGACCATCTCAGGTAGATCCATATATATATATATATATATATATATATATATATATATATATATATATATATATATATATATATATACACATGTTTGTGTGTAAACATTATATAAATCACAGTTGATGCATTTTATTCCCATTCACATTTAGGCTTAGTTTGAAGTCCATTTCCATTTATTTTAATATTCAGAGTTGGCTTTACCATGACAATATTCATGGCCTCAAAAGCCCTAAAATGGAATACTTTTTTATAGAATTTCAAATAAATGTAAACTAAAATGAAGGAAAAACTACAATGTTTCTAAAACTGAAATAAATATCCTAGTGATTACAATGTTATTATCTAAGTACATTTTTTTAAAGAATTTAAGATTTGTACACAAAGTATAGCATGTATATACATACATGTACAACAAGTGACATCTTCCTGCACTGAAATTTCAAAATATTACCTAACAAATTCAAATTTACTAAACAGCAAGTAGGCAAATTAAAATATAAACAATATGATAAATAAATGTGTTTCTGGAAGCAAATAATAAAAATAAATACAAAGTGCCAATTCATAACAAGTAAAATAAATGTAAGCTTAATGTCAATTCATAGGGCAATTTTTTTATAAAATGCAATACTAGATGCAAATAATTTTACTAATGTTCAGATCATGTGGTTCGAGGCATACAGCTGTAATAACTTATATCTCAAAACAGCAGCAGCAAAACAAATCTTGCCTTACACTTAGATAAACAGTCTAAAATTCAAAATCACTTAAGATTCATTGAATGAGCCCTCATTTATAAAGCGGCTGGATTGAAATGTTGCAGTTATTGCAAACTATTCAAATGCTGATAAAATATCTGAATGCTGCAAACACTCACCTCATTCTGTAGTAAGAACCTAAGAGCTAATTTAGTTGCATAAATAGTTTAAAAGATGAAATACCAAAATGTGCTGCTCTCTTCAGTAAGTCAGCATTTATAAAATGCTTGCTAGAAATGTGGGCAATACTGAAATGTCTCAGCTAAGCTGAAATACATTTTCTAAAATGGCTTCTCATATGGAACCACAGCATTACTATATAATTCAAAAAGTAAGCCAGCAGAAATAAGGCACATGGCACACCTTGCTTGAAAAGTACACATGCAGAGACCCTAATCATTTAACTCACTACGTTTCCAATTGCAGTAAGCCTGAATAAAGCATACCCAGAGATGGGTTCACACAGGAAGTGCAAGCATAACCCAACAGCAGTTGTCACAGCATATCAGCCATGAATATCTTCAGCCAAAGAAAGTTTCATAAAGACCAATCAATGTCAGCTGTACTGAAAGTAGATTTTGTCTGAATAAAGAAAATGTCAGCAAAAGTAAATACTTGTCACAGCAGAGAAGATATATTTTTCCCATGGGGAAAGTCAGTCACATGGAGCTGCTAATCCATGAAAGACTATTTGTTGTTGTTAGTTCAGACAAGTAGACTTTTCACCTCTGCTTCAGCTTCTCCACTAATTAATTTGCTCACTTCCTGAGCTATTCCTAAGCAAAAGAAACCCGCAAGTAGAGCAAGAAACCGTTAAGGCCAAAGCCTAAAACACCACACATTTGAAAGTTGCAGAAGCAAATTAAATAAAAGCTGAGTATAATTGAATTAAAACAGATTGCAGCCTCAGAAATTATAAATGGAATTAAAATGAGGCAAATTCATTGAAGCAGTCAGGTTAGTAAACCAGCTGTTCTTTTTTTTTTCCTGGGAACCACGGTCACCAGACACATGACCAAAGCAGGTTTACATGCACAGCATACAATATTTACATTTCACTCCCACCCTTAGTTAAAGGTGCCTGGTTCACACATATAAAAAAAAAATTAAATATAAATATAAAAACTGAAAAGCAGCAGGAAACGCAAAGCCTTGAGGAAACAGAAATGTACCCCAAACCAGATCCCTAATTACACTGTCATCTGAAATTCAATGTTTAGATATCAAGAATATACATATCTATATGTATAAATAAGAAATGATATTAAAAAAATGACAATTATTCAGCAGAGTTAGCCAGTTGTCTTTGTAGAACCTGGAAAACATTATTTGCAATATCCTGTTGGACAGCACAAAGAACTGAGAAAGAATTCAGTAATGTGTTGGACAGACATTAGACTGTTCTTAATCTGTGTGAAACAAAATAAGTTGGTGTTTAACTAGGTTATGCAGCTTATACAGGATTTAGGAAAAGAGGGCAGATAAGATGTCAGAATCTGTTTCAATGGAGTAGGCACCAAAAGTGTAAGAGTATATATCCGATTCAGAAATGCATCACCTTTCTGTTGTAGAAATGTTTTAAGGCAAAACGGAAAGATTTGAAACTGGAAGGTGCAAAGTAATTAGGTAATATAAGGATAAAATTCATCAGTGCAAGAGAAATGAGAATTCATCAGTATTAATTTCATAAAGAAATGATTTGCTGGCATTCCTACCTGCACTGCAGCGTCTAGTGACATTAGTGCCAAGATGCAATTTTCCACCAAGTCATTTCTTATATATCTGGGCCATTTTTTATTAAGTTACAGCCCAAATAAACCTGTAAAATCCTTTGATGATGTCACCATACAGATGACACTGGGATGTAACTATGTACTTTAATGGAAAACTCCCATGCATGTAAAATGGTTCAGAATAACACCATGATGTGCCTATATACTTTAATGGATGGACTTCCATGCATTAATGATAGTTTTGTCTATGGAAACATCCCTATGCCATCCCTAGAATTACATCATAGAAGATAAAGCTGAATCCCTCAAGACATCAGCATACAAAAAACACAATTTCATGAAGGATATAACTAACAACAGGGCCATATGCAATATGAATGAAATGAGGGAAAATGCATGACTCCACTGTAAGCATCACATGCTGTAGTACAGAAGGTATGTATACCAATGCAGGGAAGTCTCTTTAAATAGTCTCAGAAGGTGGGTAGAATCAGGCAAATCTTGGAGTTCAGTCATGCATTGAATAGAAATATAAACAAATTCTAGCGGATGGCGTGCAAATGAGAAAGAGGGAATTATGTAGTATCTGTGGCTCTGACAGCAAGGACCTGCCTTGATGTGTCCTTGGTCAAGTTCATCCTTCCCACCAATTAGAATCCTGCAAATTTTTGGAAGATCTCCTGCTTGTGGGCTTATCTGTACCCACTTTGTTGTACACCATTAAGTCTCATGCCAGATAAAGGAGTACTCATCTCAAATCTGTCAATTATTATTTTTTGTCACTCTCACAGTCTGGTTTACAGTTCTAGATATCTCTAGTGAAGCTCCTGCCTTCTCTGCCTTAGAAATATGCTAAGTATCTGTAAAGCAGTCAGATCACCAGTCAAGGCCTGATCAACATTACTGTTACTGTTTAGGACATGAGCATGACAGGAAGTAGAGTTGTTAGAGCCCCAGATTTTATTCTACTATTTAACAACACTGGACAGATAAGCAGCTGGCCTAGCTCATGACTACAGCATGCAAGCATTAAAGGGTTCTTAGCACAAGGTCAGCCAGACTCAAATGAAAGAGGACCTTCTGGTCATTTTGCACCAATGATCACAGCTCAAGGCAAGACATGTACTTGCCAACAGAACCCAAGTCATGGATGTAGTGCCTCATCTTTACAGAATATGTACTGATGCTGGTTCTGTTCCATCATGCATTACTTTCAGCAGACACAAGCTTGCACGATGGATCTTCTCTGCCAAGTACCTTTAGTATATTGTTCACATGCTGACTCTGTCACAAGTCTGTGAACAAGCTCTTACCAGGAGATAATTGAGGGCATGGGACTCCTTTCCTGTCTGGTCCACATAGAAGATCTAAAGATCCTGAGGTCATTGTCTGTCAGTCAGAAAAGGTTATTAAAACCTCCTCTTTTCAGCTGCTCCTGGATGACTCCTATTTTGGCAATACCTCAAGGCTCATGATATCCAATGCAGACCAGCCCTTTACTCCTACCCCATCTCCCAAGAAGGAAAAAAGGATCAAGTGTCCTGGGCAATCCTCCTCCTGGACCCAATGAACATAGATGCTTATGTGATTGATTGGAGGCATACATATATAGAGTTTATCTGTGGACAGATAAATAGAATCTCTTACTAAGCATTGTTAAGCTAGCCTATGTGTAATATTTTTAGTTCTGCAAAAGATCTCAGAGGCTAAAGCACTATGTCATCCTCCCACCTGGCAAAATGTCCTGAGTTTGGTAAGAGACCATATCTATTTGCCCCAGTAGGGCTTATAGTCTTCAGCTACTCATCTCCACTGTCCAAGCTGCTCTCCTCCTTTGTGGATCAGTTCTGAAGAAGCTTGAGGACCACCCTGAGTGTTTTTTTAAGGAGGACCTTGTCGGGACTCTGTCAGTGGTTTCCAATGATGGGGATGGTTTTGCCCTGACATTACTGGGTCCAGTATTAGTTTCAGTTATCACCATACAATAGAAATAAAGTTGCAGATGAAGTGGTTATTCCCTCACTGAATTTTTCTGTTATATCTTCTATAAATTGCCTAGATGACATATTTTGTGGTTTTAGAGTTATTCCAAGATGGATTTTCCAGGGTAAGTTTATTTTAATTACACATTGACAGTACCAAGTTAGCTAAGTGAGATCATGTTATTATTATGTTTGGACTTTGCTACTGTGTCCACTTGTGTGCAAACTCAATAAGGCAAATAGGATACCTGCAAGAGTCATAGAGATCCCATATGGAAACAGTGATGTCTCATTTTCTGTACTAGAACAACATCAATAAGGTAAGTAGGATACCTGAAAGAGTCATAGAGACCCCATATTGAAACACTGATGTCTCATTTTCTGTACTAGAACAACATGATACAAGGCAGGACAACATTATTATCAATTGGTGTTGCATAACAAGGAGACCTACCTCTCAACTGTACAGATTTTCCCAGAATGTCCAGATTTTTGCCTCGCATTTTTGTTCTGTTCCTCATAAAATTTGTGGTTTTCTGATAAATCACTGAAGGTTGAACTCACTAAATAAGGACAGACATTTGAGTTTCAGACTTTATATCTTTCAGAAAATGCATAATTATGCAAAACCTGTTAATTTAGCAACTTTCTAAGTTCATAGGAATAATATTTAAATGATGTCCCAATTTTTGGGCCTTTGTCGTCTGCCCCCCCCCCCCCCCATTCTTTCTGGCTTTGTCCATATTTTTTGCACTGAGAGATTTAGAGGTATGTAAGGAGAAAAATGGAAACAGGGACTGCTAGGAATGTTAAGTAATGAAGGGTTACAGAAAATGTATTGTAAGGTGGTTCATGCAGCAGCTGTAGAGAAATCTGAAGAAGTTAAAATCAGTTAAGTTTAGGTTACTACTGTTGTCATTTCTGGCCGTTATAAACTGACAAACTTTGACTTGGGGAAATTGTAGGAGGAATGAAATAGAATGTGGTATTGCAAATATCTACTGTGGATCTGATCACATTGTATTAGCATTTGCATGCCATGGACATTGATCTGGTAAAAAATAGTCATCGTGGGGCAGCACTAGGGTGTCCATGTAAATTGAGTCACTATTCCTGCCAACGCTAACTTAAAATTCCTTAATCTGTTTTGCTTACAAATTCAAGGGCCAGGCTTGGGATCAGGGACCAGAACCCTGCTTTTATGGAAAGGGTTTAAGTACAAACCTTTTTGCAGGGTGTTATTGTAAAGTGTTTTGTACATACAGATGATGTGCCAAAAACATACTGTTTTAATAAAAGGAGCAACAAATTGCATTGAGTTATTTATCTGTCAACAACTTACACAAAAGGAATGGAGAAGGATGTTCTAACAAGACTTTTAACATAAAGATAATTTATGTGAAGTCTGTGTAAAAGTACTGCCTAGTAAAGTGTATTACTAACTACTGGAGAAGGTGGACTTCACAGTGTGACATGAGAATATTATTAAAAGGTTAGCTACTGAGCATGTTGGAAGTATTTTGTAAAGAAACGTACAAAATAGCAAGCCACACTAAAGATATAAACATTTTTGATGTCACTGCAGCAGAATATGCAACTTAATATTGAAAGAAACAGAACTTTGTTTTGTAGTTAAAAATATTGAAAACAGATTTATTATTTATTTATTTATTTATTTTATTTGCAGTTGATTTACCAGGATAGTCCATTGGGCCAAAAAGAACCCGTTTTCAATGGAGTCCTGGGGAGAAAAGCTCCAGTACAGAAAATTGGGTACATACAAAGATTGCTAAAAATTTATACAAAATGGTAGATAATAGTCATAGGGAGAAAAGCTCCAACACACACAGAATTAGGTTCATACAAGATTGCTAATATTTATAGAAAAGTGGTAGATAAAACATTTAAATTCACAGTTCATAAACATTCAGAACAATACAAACAAAGAGGATTAATGTGAAGTAAAGGAGTTTTTGCAGCAGGAACGTAAAGTACCTTAAAGGGTGGAAACAGAGGGAACACAAGCTTTGTTAGATAAAAGTTGGTCCCGTAAGCATATTGGTGGAAGGATGTGATTGTAACTTTAGTTTCTGTTTAACAAAATGGACATCAAAATGTACAACTTAGACAAGGGGATATAGGAAAGGTAGTCGTATTTTACCAGCTCACCTATCGGGTGGGGAGTCATAAGCAGGGGTGATGACCCTGGTGGTGACAATGATAGTGGGATATGAATTCCATGATTACAAAATACTGAGGGCAAGCACCTGAAGTTCTTGTCCAACATAATGGCTAAGGCCTTCAGCTCATAGACACAAGCTACATAGTTTGAGCTTGATCTCCAGTCACTGTCTGTTTATTTGCTAGGCTTGGAGTAGTCTGCAGGCTGATTGCCTAGTACTTACCTATGAACCTATAACAGCCTTACGTCACTGCATGTTGGGCATTGGGAGTGGGAAATGATTAAAGTATATAAATAAAAAAATACCTATACCCATGAGTATAACACTGCACTGGAATGCCTTAATCTCCTCTCAGGGGGATCTCAGATGAAGTCCATGAGGGTCAGGAATGACTCCTGGCATCCAAGACCAAAGAAAGGTACCACAGGCAGTTAATAGTCTGCTCTATAGGGACCAAAATATAAAAAAAATAATAATTTGCAGAGACTTTACAAAGTCAAATAAACCCCAAAACCAAAATTATATAGTTTTGATAGAAGGAACAAAAGGATGCATGAAACAATGTCTGATTATATGGAAGTACTATACATATTTAGCAGAATATTGTCATTTCAGAACAGAATAGCTAGAGACATTACAGAACAGACTTGTGGGTGATAGCTCCGATGGAAAATATGCAAAAAGGTTGCTGTCAGAGTAAAAGTTATCATCGGATAAAGCAATGGGCATAGAAGCAGGTACATGATGCACTGTGGACATACAACAGGATGTGATCCAGCACTGTGTTACCTAGGCAACTGGTAAACACACCCAGAAATAAGCTGGGTTTTCATCATGGCAAGACATTTTGTAATGCTAGGGATTGCTGGTTTAAGGGAAATTATTGCAACAAATGTTACATGAAATGTCATACCAAGTGGGTGTGCAGATGGAAGGGTGGTAAGAGTACAGGCAGTAAACACAATATGCAGAAAAGTTCATGGAAGGAATATAATGTACATAAAGTAGGTCATGTAATGAGCTTGTTTTAGGGGAAATAAAAAGTGACAGAAAGTCCAGACGAGAGGATGTACTTCATTTAGAAATACATAATATAGCTGAAAAGGAGAGCAGAATTATATGGGTTAGCTCAGAGGTGGCAATGGTGAAACGGAAAATGAATTTTTAGAATTATTTCTGTCATCGACTATAAAAAATGCCATGGCCAGGACCTCAGCTGTGACTGTTGTAACTTCATTAAACAATACAAGATTTACAAGACAGGTTGTTACCTTAATGAACTTGGGCTGGTCCTGCTGAAGGAGAAATATGGTATCTGCGTCATTATGTCACAAAGTTGGAAATCACTACTTGTGAACCTATGACAAGCACACTTGCAAGTGGACATGGAAAAAGCATGAAGGTAGTATTCAACTATTGATGCAAACAATGAATTGTTTGGGTACAGCATACTTGTTTGTGGAGTGGTCTCTGTACCCGCAGTTTGGAAAAGGGCAGTGGATCAAAAGCTACAGAAATTCCTAATATGCATTGTTATCTTGATGACATCCTGGTTACAGTTAGACAGAGAAGAGGCACTGAAAATCACTTACTGCTCTACTCGAACATGAATCCAAGCACTTGGTGTTGGATTGTCCCACTTTCAAAAGTTGGCATATTGCCTATTAATCCACTGACATTGCTATTTAATGTGACAAATGTCCTTGGACAGGTTCAACCTCTGATTGGAGTGTTGTACACTCTTTAGAGTCAATATCTAACTACTAACCTATTTACTCAGCCAACGCAACCCACTTAAGGAAACAAAAAGCAGTATTAGCCAATAACCTCAAAGCCTTCTGCAGCAACATAAAGGTACTAACAAGACCTATAGATCCCACATCTCTCTTAATGAATAACTCTAGCACCTCTCTACTTTTTAACATACATCTTACTTCATAAAATCTCATTACCTCTTAAACTGGCACATTCTTGCTGCCTTCCTCCCTCTCACGTCACTAACCCTCCTCTGCCTGTCTTTCCCATCATTTCACCAAAGTACTTTTTCTTTCATGTTTAATATTGAACATAATTGCAACTATTTGTATCTTCATTTACTACCATCAAAGAAAACACTTGCAGTTCTATTTCTGTACTTCCATGTATTGAACAGGTTCATAGCTGTGTACTAGGCTAATGGCCCTGGAGCCTTTACAAACCTAGCCCATAGGGTTACCCTGGCATCGTGCCACCTGACCTTAGTTCCTAGTGCCTCTGTCGATTACAGCCACTGGAGTGATCCCAGCGGTGAATTTTCTATTTCTCATCCACTCATCAAGATTTCTCTTGAAGTGGGCAGGTGAAGTGCTCTGCTGGACATGCATGGGAAGTCTATTCCATAGCATGGGCAGTCTCTGGGTTATGAACCTGTCCCTCCAGCATGTTCTGCTGATTGTGATAATGAGGTTGAGGTCTCTGGTGTGTGTGGTGTGGAGGGATTTCTTTAGATGTAGCATTTCTAACAGAGCTGGGTCAGACATGGCTTTATAAGTCAAGCAGAGATCGCCTCTAAGTAAGCGATATAAGAGAATAGTTGAAGTTTTTTGAGTCTGTCCATATAGGTCAAGTGTTTAAGGCCTATGATCCTCTTTGTGAGGTACTTTTTCAGCCCCTGCAGTTGTTGCAGGTGTCTAGTGAGGTACATGCCAAATGGGGCATTGTACTCGATGATTGGCCTAATGAGGGAAGAGTAGAGGGAGACAATGACCTCTTTCTTCCTGGATGTAAAACCCTTAGTAATGAGATGTGCCACATAGATGGACTTTCTGACCACAGTGGCAACGTGGTGGTCAAAAGAGAGGTTTCTGTCAGCCTGTGTTCCTAGATCTCTTATAACGCCTTCTGTGTTCAGTGGACTACAATCAATGTGGTAATTCAAGGGAACCAGGTTTTTCCCATGAGGGGGTGACAGCACATTTTTTGGCATTGAGCTTAAGGCCCTGCTTTTGACACCAGTCGTTGGTGTCATTGAGGCCTTTCTGTAGGATGTCAGCATCACTTGGGGAGTTAATAATAGCTCCCAACTTGCAATCGTCTGTGTACTTTGTCAGCCAGAGTCCCTTTGTGTTGGCCTGGACTCCAGAGAAGTAGATACCAAACAGGAGAGGACCCAGGACCGAACTCTGTGGGACTGGTCAGCAGTCTGACTTGGAGTCAGCTACTTTCACACTGTGGGTTCTATCTGTGAGCCAGTTTGCAACCCACCTAGTGATATAAGGGTTGATGCCTAGCTTAGTGAGTTTTTCTATGATTCCTGAGTGGGTGATGGTATCAAAGGCCTTGGCCAGATTAAGGTAGGCTGTATGAACCACCTTGTCTTCATCGGCAGCTTGGTGACTGACTCAAAGAAGTCGACCAAGTTGAGCAGGCATGATCTACCCTTCACAAAACCAAACTGTGTAGGATCCAGAGTTTGGACATTCCCTATATCCTTGTTTATTAGGTCCATGATGATGCATTCCATAGCTTTGCATATCAGACTCATCAGGCTAATTGGGCGATAATTTCTGGGGTCTGTAGTCGCTCCTCCTTTGTAGAGAGGGATGACTATATCAATGCCCTATTCGGTAGGGACAAAGCCTGAAGTGAGGCTGTGATTGAACAGGGCACACAGGTGAGGTACCAGTTCACTCTGTAATTCATGTAGAACACAGCCAAGGATATTGTCAGTCTCATAGAAGCTGTATTCTTGGCCTTGGACAGTGCTGTTTTAACCTGTGCAGCAGTAATACTCTGTGCCTTGCAATCTACTGGCATTGTGATTGGTCCTTTGTGGTGGAGAGAGGGGTAAATTTATAACTGAATCTGTCGGCCAGTATATTGGCAATATCTGTTGGCTCACTATAGGAGGTAGCATTGTGCAGTAGCTCAGAACAAATATGGGTATTGCCATGGAGATTCTTTACATAACTATAGAAGGCCTTGTGGTTGTCTTTACTATCTGCTGCAATTCTGGTTTCATAGCTAGCTTTAGAGGATTTGATGAGGGATCTCAACCTTTTGTTGAGGCTGATAAGGGAGTTTTTCCAGTCTTGGGACTTTGCCTTATTCCTCATCAGTTTCCTCCTTCTGTGGTAGAGTTTGTTTATGGCAGGAGACCACCAGATGGGCTTCCTTTTTTTGAGGAGAGCGTCTTACTATTGGGTATGGCTGTTTCTCTTTGCATTTGATTTCTTACTGATCCTTATCTGGTGAATGTTGCAGTGCATGTACTCCCCTTTATTTTCATGCAGAAATGTATACTGTTGGTTTAAAATGTACTGCATATATACTTTTTTTTTCTTTTATGTAATACATATGATCTAACTGTGAAACTTTTCTCCCCAGACATCCACTGAAAATGGGGTTTTGCTCAGTCAGATTTTCCCAGTCAACAAATAATACATTTTCACTATGACCCGATTATCTGTGACTCACTTGTTCATGTTTCAATAGTTTGTGCAACCTTCTGTACAGTGTACTGACATACTGCATATATCACCTTTTCTAACTGTAAATCATCAGCTTTTAAATAGTTTGTGGGAATATTGACTCTGCAAGTATTTTACACTAAGTTGGCGAATGAAGGCATTATGCTCAGTATTATCATGCTGTTTGCCTTCACTTAGAAGAAGTTTATCCAGATGTTTTCTTCAGTCATGTTGCTGACCAGTTTTATGCTAGCACCTTCTTTAGCCAGCCGAATCTTATTCCTCTGTAACCCTCTACATCGATAACTGGAAACTGCAGCTCTCCTGGTGGCAGTCTCTAACAAACTTGCTGGTGGAATCCATTAACAGATTATCAGTCCCTACATCAGGCTACTCATATATCACCATGACAGTTCTGCTAATAAGTAGCCTGCAACTGAAGGAATCCCCAGAGAAGCTTTTGTATCCTTTTCTAAATGACAGAAGTAAAAATAACTTGTTCCTAAAGATAATCAAGATAGCTGCTGTTTGCAACACATGTAACATATATCATAGCATATAAAAATTATACCTTATTTAGACAAACATAAAGTAAGATAGCTGACATTTTCAGTAAACAACTTCAAAATGATTGTACACATTCACATCATTTTATGAATGCTATGGAGTCTGAAAGGGTATTCCTTTCAATGGTGCCTACTGCAGCTAGAAATCTCCTTTCCCCTGAAGACCTGTAATGCACAAGTCATTTATATTAGTAAAAGGGTTGCAGGTTCAAAGCTACCCTCAGGATGGATGTGGAGGGCTTTCACTTACCAAAATGCAGATTTCTAGTTCCACGTGTTTGTTTTTAGCTGTGTGCACACCCCCAAAAGCTGTCACTTGCTGTCAGATCCAGCAATCAATACATTTTGTAACTATCTTAATTGTAAAGTTTCAGAACTTTGTGAGCAGATGTGTGTGTGTGTGTGTGTGTGTGTGTGTGTGTGTGTGTGTGTGTGTGTGTGTGTGTGTGTGTGTGTGTGTGTGTGTGTGTGTGTGTGCATGTGCATCTGTGTTTATGTGTGTGTGTGCATGTGCATCTGTGTTTATGTGTGTGTGTGCGTGTGTGTGAGTGTGTGCGCACATGATTTAAAAGAGGACATCATTAAACTGCTGTCTGTCTGCTACTATCACCTTCAACAGCACAGAAGATGGAATAAAATGTAGATATAAATTGGGCCTGGTATATTTTCAGGTATGTTATTAGGCACATACCCTGCAAAATGATATGTAGAGTGAAAGCATACTTATATTAGAATGCATCTGTTTCCATGCCTACTAGCTATCCGGCTGATCATTTTTGTTGCAAATGTGCATTGCTCAGGGCTTTCTACCTTTTCTACTTCACTTTTGTTCTTATGCCTGCAGGCAGACTGTAACATTCCCATCTACTTTGTCCCCCATTTTGTACGGAAAGCACTTATGGGATGTCTCTGCTCAAAACAAGTACATGGGGGTAAGATGATGACTACAAGATGGTGTAGTGCATCACATCAGAAGCTTGTTAAAGGTTGAAGGGGCTGGTTCCAGAGCCCTTCCACTCTGATCACCTCTCCTTCTTCCTACCAGCTGTTGGGAGTCCCTGCCCAGTTCATCTGAAGCTCCGTTCAGATCAAAGGCTCAGCATGGAAGCCCACACAGCTGGATCAGCTTGCTGAATCAAAGAGTGCTGTGTATGGAGGGGTGGACTGAATGACAAGCTAACATGTGTAGTGATATCACATATGAGCATCCTGGCAGTAGCAGTCAGTCACGGTGTGGACCTTCTGCAAGAGACTGTGACACTGCACTTTGAAATATGTTTTCCCAAACAGAAGAATGAGGATATAATCACACTCTAAGAATGCTAAAAATGATCAGATGGTTTACATTTTTGTGCAGTCCTGAACCCACCCCTTTACTATAGCACAGTCTGTAATGAAGAACTGATTACTTACAAAAACTGAGATGGCACTCTCCAGGGACAAATGTCCAGTGAGAAAGAGGAGGAAAAACTGCTTCTTACTCAGAGATTTTATACTTTAGTGAAGCTTTCTGATTTATGAAAAAGCTAGATACTGGTGTGAACAAACGTTGTGCTGCATTCAGACATGATCAGTTGATTAGATTATGTCAATCAGAATTTGAAGATTTTACTGCCTATTTTACAAACACACTATTTTTCAACTTTAGCATACATTTTAATAGTAAAACAAATCACTAAAATTATGCAAGCTGAATGCAGTAGCTTTGTTCTCAAAGCACACCATTTATTGCCTTCGTTCTGTTGTTAACCACAGATAATGTCACCACACTGCATGCTAGCCTTGCATTGTTTGTTTATATGAGGGTTGAGGGAAGCTATCCCATGCCTGCAGTCAATGTCACAACAGCAAGTTTATTTAACTGGATATATAAGGCATGACACTGCTGGAAAGTGTGAGTGATTCTAGAAGTTATGATCCTGTAAGTCACACAAGGTATACAAGAACATATACCAAATGTCCATGGGCATTCGGAAGCACTTGAAATTTTATACTAACTGTTTTCATTATCTGGATGAACAATAAAATAAAGTGTCTTGCAAAGGCCTAAACTGCCTTAATGCCTGTATAAAATAGATTTGATTTATACCATAAATTCTTGTTACATATGTTGAAAATGTTGACTTTCTGTACTGTTGCACATTAACAATTAAGATATCATAAAGGGTAATACTAGTAGGTATCTGATTTCTGCAGTATTATTCCCACACAACCCCACCACCAACACACATTTTGTTTACAATAATGTTCAAAACACCGGCATTTAAACTTCATCTCAGGGGTACAGCGAGTTAAGCTCTGACTGCAGCATCTGTAACTTGTGCTCATGTTTCAGTTCTGCATTTTAAAAGAAAAAGCCACTGGAGGCAGAATGAGTGGTCAATTCTTGCTTGTCTATCTTAGGAGGAGGGCTGAGAAAACTTCCTTAATGGAGTAGTTGCAAGCTGAGGCCAGCAGGTGAGTGTCCATAAAATAACATGAAATCCTGGGCACCAAAAATGCTGTGCAAAGAGCAAGGACATGTGTGAGACTAGTTTAATAGTGTTGTATAAAGACCAACATTCAGCCCATTGTACACCCCTGCTACTTCAATTCTTGCAGGGTAGAGGATCAATTAGGTGTGCACAGGAAATCCATGTCATCTGTGTATGATGACCAGCCATTCCCTGACATTAGCATCCCACTTCCATGAAATAAGCTGCTGTTACTGATCCTTGGGAAGAGTAATGTTCCTCCTTACTATTCTAGTGGCGAGATAGGTTGAGTGATGACCTATGGTGTAGTAGGTCCTGGGCTCGTGTCCTGGGCAGTGATATCTTTAGACTGTGCAGTGGTGCAGCAGTTTGTGTTGTTGCCTCACAGCAAGAGGTTCTCCAGTTTGATTCTTGGTTGGGGTATCTTCTTGGTAGAGTCTGCATGTCCTCCCTGTGTTTGTGTGGGTTTCCTCTGGGTGCTCTGGCCTCCTCCCATATTACAAAGACATGCATTCTGGAGCATTTCTCCCTGAGCCTCTGCTGAAAATTGGCTTGTTCCAAGTCAGACTTTCCTGGTAAATAAATGTTAAATAAAATAAATAAATAAAAATACAGGGATATGAATGGTGCTATGACAAGGAGGATAGGGTACCAGAAGTATCAATAGGAGGCTACGAGGGCAGTCACATGTTCAGACTGGCACACTCCTCTCCCAAAATCTGTATTTTAGAAGTGAGTGTAATAATAGTTGCCAATGCAGTATCAAAGTAATACTTAAAAATGCTTGCATGGAGGCACAAGCTGTTGTCATACAATATGGCACACCAAAATACCAAAAATACATATAAAAATGGACTTCTGTTTCCATCAGCAAGATGAGAGCATTGCAAATCTATAATATTCAACTTAAATAAGTTAAAATGAAGGCTTGTTGGCTGAAATAAAGGTAGAAATCTACAGCATTTTAAGACTGGGCTTTCAGAGGTTACGCATGTCCCGCAGTATTGCTAGAAAAAAGAAGGTGACCTTTGCTACATCGGGCGTGCCACATGGCACTGCATAAGCCTGTACCATTCAACAGGATTCTCCAGTACAGCTTGCTTCTCCTATATGGTAATGGAAATAAGAAGTGAAAATAATATGCTCATGACAGAGCTATAGAAAATAAATTCCATATTAACAGAATACATGGTACATAGCAATGTTAAAAATAACAAAAACCAAAAACGGACAAGGAACTCCACTTCTTTATCACAATGCTCTTAAAAACTAAGCTAGTTTTTAAGAGCATTGTAATAAAGAAGTATATTTCCTTGTCTGTTTTTGTTTTTTGTTATTTTTTACAAGTTTAACCCTTATTGGGTGTAGTTTTGTTATATTTGTACATAGCAATGTTGCTGTACATGTATCTACATCAATGTAATTTAATTTGGTAATACATAAAATTTTCAATGGAAAAAATGCTATGCCTATCTGAAAGCCAATAAGACTTTAGGAAACATGTAAGTAAAATATGAAAAGTTAGGAGAGGAGGTCTATAATAGAGTGACAGAGCCAGGAGGGGTGCTAGAGGCAGTCTAGTAGGACACAAGCCTGTGCTGTGTCTGAGGTCAGTGGTTAATGTCCAGTCACGGAGTGATTCCTTGTTAATGAGTTTACTATATCTGATTGGACTTATAAGTTGAGTAAAACTACAAAGGGTCAGAGATGAGGAGGGAGTAGCTTGACCAGTTTATATTTCGGACACCCCGTATAAAGATGATGTTATGAAATATGGTTTTATATCCTGAATAGTATATCTTCAGCTATGGGAATGTTGTGTCCAGGTGGGATGTATAAAGCAATAATGCACAGAGCTTTATATTTGTTCAACTCAAGGAAAGTTTTTAATATTTCTGCTTTAGCAAACTGAGGGCTATCTTTTTGCACAGTACAACATGTGTTGGAAAGATTATGACAATATATCCTGCTCTTTTTGTTTTTCTGTCACACGTGGAAATGTTGTAACCTAATCGGAGAATCATTTCATCTTTGATTTCATGTCTGTGCCAGGTTTCTGTTAAAATAAGAATGCTAGGTAAGACAATGGGACCCATGTGAGTGAAACTATGCCAATTTGTTAAATAAGCTTCTGAAGTTTATATGGTAGAGCCAAAGTCCATATTTAGATAAAGAGTTATGGACTATCGTCCGGCAGTTTTTATACTGAATTCTGGGATGTCTGGCAAGTGTTCTGGCACATCCAGGTTAGGATGAATGTCACCAAAGAGTTTGAGAGAAATGGGTGTCTGTCTACCTGGTGAAATGTTTTGAAAAGAATCTCAGCTTTGATCTGAAAGAATGAAATATGCATATATTTTGCAAGACTATATATTTTTGGAGTGAATAAAGGTAACTAGATAGAGATATGGTGATATGGTGATATGACAAACTTGGGTTTTGTTTCATTTGAATGATTGGGATGATAGATAGTATGAATTACTGCCTGGGACTTGAGGCGGGTATTGGTAGCATACAATCAGGGCTAACAGACTAAAGATTACATGCTAGATCAGATGGCAGAGCATTGTGTGGAAAGCCGAAATGTATTTTAAAAGTAATAGTGGGAAGGGATGTTAGTAATTATGACAGTAAGTAGCAGCAAAAGTGATAGAGGGAAGGGGAATAGAAATAGGCATACACATTTATTTATTTATTTATTTTTATTTCCAGTTTGGTGACCGGGGAGGTCCACTGGGCTCAGGAAGTCCATTTTCAGTGGATGCCCGGGGAGAAAAGCTCTGCATTACACAGTTTAGTTACAGAGAATATTACAGTGAATTATTGCAAAGCATACTTTAGATAGGTACAATTAAAAAGAAGAAAGCAATTACAATTTCATTTTAGCATGAGAAATTGGCAATAGCATTTAACATACATAGAAGAAGAACAACAAGGAAGCAATTACATTTTTGTTTTAGCATGAATAGCAGCCAATAACATTTAACACACAAAGTACAGTTTTGTTATTTACAGAGAGTACAAATTGTATCAGGCCAACCGGTCAGCTAGAGTTCAGAGTTAGCCAGGGAAGTAAGGGGGGAAGGAGTGGTTAGGAGGAGTGAGGGGGAGAGCACAGTTGTACTAATGTACTTTGTACGGCAAGTATTAATAGCGGTAAGGTGGTATATCTAGTCAGAAGCAACAAGTGGGATGGGAATATTGAGCAATTGTTTAGTGACTGTCATAATTGGTCTAGGAAGATGGAAGTGATAAGAAATTAGTGGTAAAAGGTGGATTGGACATTCCAAATTGGCCCTAGGTGTGAGTGCATGTGTGTGTGTGTGTGTGTGTGTGTGTGTGTGTGTGTGTGTGTGTGTGTGTGTGTGTGTGTGTGTGTGTGTGTGTTTGTGTGTGTGTGTGTGTGTGCCTTCTTTGGAAGGTTGGGTGCCGGGCTGGCAACTCGACACAGTAAAACTCTACTGCCAATCATGAGCGGACAGGTGATCCGCTGTGGTGACCCCTAACTGGGAAAAGCCGAAAGAAGAAGAAGATGGTTGTGTGATGTTTAGGGTAATTACTTGTTAATTGCTAAGTACACTGTAAGAGTAGATAAGGGAATATGGGATGGAGTTGGGGCATAAGGTAAGTAAGCTAAGTGAAACTAAGTGTAGCAAGGCTTTGTAAAGTAGGATTTCCCATCCCCAGTACCCTACAGCTCCATGGATCATCTGTGAAAACAGCAGGGAGTCAAAGCCTTACTCCAGTCAGTAATTCCATTAACCAAAACATGAACACAAGGGTAAGCAACACATAAAAAATAAAATGTAAAAATGACCAAACCAACCATTTAATAGAATAAATGAAATAAAATAAAAGCTCAGCACTTTCATCTACATTCAAATATACATAGACTTCATTAGAGTGATTGTGTCTGAAATTGATGATGCTGTTAATTACAAAAGGACAACCAATCACAGACAAGGCAGTGCTTTGCAGGGTGATGTCACGAACACTGGTTAGATGGGAATTGTCGTATACTGTATACATGAATAATATATGGGTAAAATTCATTACAAAAACCTTTTGGAATTTAAAATTATAAATATATAACTATAAATATAGTAATAAATACATGAATCAGTAATAAATTCACAATGAAACAAGAGTGTGTTTTGTCGAACAGCTGAAGTACAATTTTCTAAAAGCATTCCACAGTTTATAAAGACTTAAAAATGAATACATAAATGAGTCAAATAAATTAGGCAAGTAAAATAGATTGGTGCTGCCATAATTACACCACTGCAGCTCTTTTCTGTAATACACAAACAATGAAAATTCTATTGTTGACACCCGGTGCTGATGAAGCATTATGACTTAGCTGCCAGTATAGTTCTTTACACTCAATTAGATTGTCAACATCTCCACTAAAACTGGCAGCTGTTGCCCTATCAATGATAAAAAATGTAAACTTTTTAAAACTGGACCAGTCAATAGTATGCCTGTGTAATGCATCCATTGTTTTCCTATGTGTAATGTCATAGATATGCTCCCAAATTCTCTCTCTCAGCTTTCTAATTGTTTTCCCAATATAGAAAGCAGTGCAAGAACTGCATGTAGCAAGATAAACTATAAGGGAGGTATTGTAGTCACATCTCCCAGGACAAGGGATAGTTCTTGCAAAATAATCCACTTGCAAAATTTACAGGCTCCACATTTGTGCCTTGATCCATGTGCCCTCTTTAAAATATTTCTACTACCTGGCACTTTCAAAAGAGATTTTATATTCCTACCCTTGGAAAAAAACATCACTGGAGTAGCACCTAAAAGTTTCTTAACTTCACTAGGAAAAACTACATCCCAGAATAATCTAATAACGTTGGTGTAAAAATGACATCTGCACTGTATGGGATTGAAAACATAGGGGTGGACTTGTCAATATTAATAATATTAGTGCCATCAGTAAAGTCCACAATAACATCAAAAGGAGCCACTCTGATTCTCAAAATAGGTGAAAAGTGGTCAATGTAGTGTTTAACCACTCCCCTTCTTATTCTATTGAGCAGCTTTAAGGGGAACCCCCTCCCTCAATTAACATCCCAGTCAAATGTCTAATCTCGTAATCAGTGCTAAGTTTTTATTTTATTTATTCTATTAAATGGTTTGTTGCAGTGTCGGTTTAGTAATTCCATTAATTTTATATGTTAGTCTGAGTTCACAGTTAAAGTTAAATAATTGGATGAGTTTGAGTAACAGAAAGAAATGGGAGGGTTTTAACATCATCCTCTTCGGTGACTAAGCTTTGAAACCATAGTAAGCATAAGAATGCAAACTTTTGTATTAAGTAGCATTGACACTTAGATGGCTAAAGGGATCTTTTGCACTGCTGCATGCAATATAGATGGAAGTGAAGTGCAGGAAATGTTCTTGTAGTTTCCTGACCTGGGGTACAAATACTTGTTTAAACCAAGCATGTCTGTAATATCTACAATATTTGAGGCACAAGAATTAAAACAAAATATATGTCTTCAGGCCAGAGCATAGTTTTTCAAATGCTTATGTATTTGACTTAAAATCTGAAACAGTTCAGGAAAACTGGTTTAGCAAAAGGCTTATAATGGTTCACGCTGTACTACTAATCACAATGGTAGAGCATTGGTACCCGAACAACATTTAATAAAACTCAGCATTACATTTTATTAGGTCTGCCTATAGAGTAAGTAATAAAATTACAGGTACTAATCAAAATATGTTACTTGTTTTGATATACAGATAACTTTCATTAATATGTCAGCTACTCAAATGGCATTTAACTTCATGATGCAATTACTAAACAGTTTAGGGAGGAGAAAGACGTAATCCGAATACAATACTTACTTTTAGGACAAATCCCACCATTAGTTTTATTCTGTTTCAATAGTGAGTTGTCTATTGTTTGGTGCTGACAAGAAGGTAGCCTGACACATTATCAGGGCCCATGGGGCTATTGGTTTTAGCCTTGGACAGAGCATTCAGGACTTGTTCAGAGATTATCAGAAATGGTGGTGTAAAGCAATAGGCAAATAAATTTAGAGTTGGATTTGTCCTCTGCTATGTTGAATAGGATCTATATAATATCCTCGAACGCTTAAAAAAGTGAACACTGATTGATCGAACTTATTTTCGCGAAACTGCAAAATATCGAAGCAGCAGAAACTCAAATTTTTTCCTAAGGAAAGAATTCGGTTGTCCGTTTCTGTTGCTTCGGTATTTTCAGTGTTATGGTGGAAAGTTACCGGTCAGATTCAGGTAAGTGTGCGATTGTGTGGATGTGAGTGTTAGGGTGATTTAGGTGAGTTAGGGTTAGGGCTCGGGTTAGGTGTGTGTGCGATTGAGTGGACATGAGGGTTAGGGCGGATTTAAGTGAGTTAGGGTTAGGGAGCGGGTGAGGTGAGTGCACGATAGTGCCGGACCTTAGGGTTAGGGTTTGGGTTAAGGTAAGTGGGTAGTTAGTGGTGTGTGCATAGTTTAGTGTAGGGTTAGGTATCAGATTTTAGGTGTATGTATGTGGATTTCTGTTTGTTTGGTGTGCTTGTGTTGTGTGTATGTGTTTTGGTTCAGCGATTTCTTTCTCTGGGAAAAAAATCACTGATCTGACAGTTCGAGATTGTAAGCTTTCACTTAAATTAGGTAGATCAATCAGTGTTCACTTTTTTAAGCGTTCGAGGATATAAAATAGACCCATTGAATATGTCCACATAGGATGAATACGTGTTGTTATGTATTAACTTGGGGCATTGATAGGGATTACCTCTAAGGTTTCTGGCATAGCTGAATAAGGTTTTGCAGTTGTCCTTAACAGAGGTAGCAGTTCTCAATTCATACTTTCCTTTTGAGGATTTGATTTTGTTTTTGCATTCTTTGTTGATCTTTTTGAGTTCATCTTTAGATGATGGGGTATTAAGGTTGCTTTTAGGGGCTATGAGTTTAAACTATTGTATAATAGGATCATAGGAGGTTACTAGGCTAATGGCCCTGGGGCCCTTACAAGTCTAACCAAGAGCTTATCCCCAAAAAAGAAACATCAGTCAGCACCTGTCAGTGAGGGACAAAGGTGGAACCCCTGGGACAAATTTGTGGTTTCCCATCCACTCATCAAGGTTGCACTTAAAGAGGGTCAGTGAAGTACTCTGTTTGACATGTATGGGAAGTCTATTCCAGAGACGGGGCAGCCTCTGGGAGACAAACCTGTCCCTCCAGCAGGTTTTGTTGATGTCACATATTAGATTTAGGCCTATTGAGTGGGTAATGCGTGAGGAGTTAGACTTACGTATATGGAGCATCTCTAGGAGGGCAGGGTCTGATATTGCTTTGTAGGCAAGACACAGACCACCTCTGAGTAATCTGTATGATACCGAGTAAAGTGATAGTGATTTAAGCCTGTCCACATAGAACAGGTGTTGGAGGCCACGGATTCTCTCTTTGAGGTATTTCTGTGGCCTTTCCAGTTGGCGCAGGTGTTCAGAGAGGTACATACCAAATGGGGCGTTATACTCAAATTACTGGCCTAATGAAGGAGGAGTACAGAGAGGTAATGGGATGCAATTCCTTTACTTATGAGATGAACCAAGTAAAAGGCTTTTCTGACCACTGCCACCATATGATGGTCAAATGTGAGATTGTTGTCAACATGAGTACCCAGGTCTCTCATCACAGGTCGTGTGCTTAGGGGGTTGCTGTTGATGTGGTAATCAGTAGGGGCCATGTTTTTGCCGAATGCTATGATAATACATTTTTTTGTGTTTAACTTAAGGCCATGAGTTTGCCACCAGTTATTTGTAGCTGTGAGACCCTCTTGCAATATGTTAATGTCATTTGGGGAGTCAATGACAGCACCTAACTTACAGTCATCCACAAACTTGGTCAGCCACAGGCCCTTGGCCTTTGCCTGGATTTCTGAGAAGTAGATGCTAAACAGTTGGGGTCCCAGGACAGATCCCTGGGGAACACCACTAGTGACAGGTCTGTTGTCAGAGGTGGCGGTGCCTATTTTAACCTTGTTGGTCCTATCTCTGAGCCAGTTTGCCACCCATCTGATGCGATTGGGATTAATAATGCCCAATGCAAAAACACTATTAGATACACTAGAATTAAAAGCTGTTCCAAGTATGAGAACATACAAGTTAAAGCACTAAGACTGTTACACAGAAAAGGCAAAGTTAAACTCCAGAGAGCTTACGGATTAAAATAATCAAAAAACACTTGGAAAACAAATTAATATTCTGGAAAGTTTCAAGCATATACTAACATGATGACAAGCACTTTAAATTAGCATCCTTTGCCTGATTTATAAGGACATGAATAAGAATCACCTCCTAAAAACTGTAAGCCAACAATACATAGCATAGATTTCCTGCTGCAGTTCCCAAAAAATTTACCCATTAATGTTTTTCACTTCCTACAAGTTATATAATATGATAGTTCCTGTACTTTTTCCAAGTTCCTACAAATTTTGGAAACTGGTAGACCTTTCATATACTCTGCTGTGTCAGACTGGTTGCATGCATATCCTTTGCCAAAAATAGTTTTCAGTATATTTAAATATTTTTAGCAGAGTCCATTTTTCAGTGTTTTTGCTGTTTAACTAGCACCCTGTTACTATTCCAAAATTATTTTTAAAAGTACTCTGAACAACTGCAGAACATGCAACCATACTGGTTTGGTCAATAATTCTGGACAAATTCAAAAAGAATGGGGTACAAAGGCTCAAACTCAGACACAGTTTTTAAAGTACTATTCTAATTCACATAAACAGTTAATACAACAATAGCTTTTGCATCAACATGCATTTTCTGAACAATAAGTGCGGAACTCCTAAGACAGATATTATTGACTGAAAGTAATCTGCAGGAATTTACCAGAAAGTCACACATTTTATCAGGGACAGGGCCACAATATAAGAGAAAATCAGGAACATCTGCTAAATCAGGCACAGTTGAGAGGTATGCACATGGTGTTTACTTAATTTAAAAACCTTAGCGCAGGCATCATGTATATATCCATTTCTTGTTTTGATTTTTATTCAATATAATGACTTGTTTTAGGATTTCATATACGTGCTTCTCAACTCACCAACACTGAAAGCCACGTCTTGCATTTGTAATGTACTTTTTTGCATTTTTGTACAACTTACCCTGTCCCACTACCCATAAAATTCTGCATCACTTCTGATTGATCACCCCTCCAAACTTAAGTAATGGCTAGTGAAAAGGTTGATTGAATGCCTGGTTTCTATCCCTTAATCTCACATCCACTTTGATTTATTCATCACTCTCTAAGCTCATCGTTTTTTTCCAATTCTTTCCTTTTTTCCCTTTGTTGACGTTCCAGGAAACAATAGAATGTCACACTGTACTGGATCCCTAGTGTCTCTCTGGGATAAAACAATCCACTATTCCATTTGCCTTAATGTTATATGTTGCAGGTTTTTTAAGGGCGTGTGTCACTGCAGTATCTTCTTGTGGGAAGAATTGGTACTTTCAGTCTTTTTATTATTTATCTGTTAAGACATACAATATGTATTTTTTCTTTTCTTGTTGTGAACATGAATATCACTGTAAGGGTAGGTGTCAGTTAAAGTAAGTCTGAATTATTAAATACCTTAAACTCCCGCAGATACAGTCATGGGAAGGCTTCTTTAAAGGAAATATAATATTACTGCTCTAATGACATCAGTTAGAATTATGACATATTTGTGACATCATTGTGGTAGTCAGGGATTACTAATTTAGCCTATTATGTGAAATGTAGCTTTCCTCACTGCCATTAAGGTAATGAGTTGCTAAATAACTGGTGGATAAAATCTGCAGATTGGACATGCCTCTTCAAAAATCCACTAACCCAGTTGACTGATTGGCATCTTAGAAGGATGATAAAATCCTAATACACCCAACATAAAAAGTTCCAGTCATGTACATCTCTTTTGTGAAAAAAAGGTCATTCTATCCTCTAAACATTGTTAAGGGAAACCTGAGCTGTTTGCCTGCTAAGCATTCAGTAAGCATGTAACCTACACAACAACTACTTCACTTATCTGCGTAACGGCAGCTTCAGCCAGCCTTCTTCACACATCAACAAACATCTGTTTGCATTTTCAGATTTAGCACAGTTTTGATAAACAGTTTACTGGATATGCTACTAGTCAAAATCAAACCCTCTTCTAATTTGTTACTATTTACATGTAATTTAAGAAGGTCTTATCGTGAGTGTTACCTTTTTTCAACATGCTGCCTGTATTCTCATGTTCTTTGGTCAAGCTATCAGATACACAAACGCAAAAACTTGGAAAAGCTGATTCTTCTTTTAAAAACATTCTAATTTGTGCTGAAAAAATACAAAATATTTAATTTCTCCATAAAATTCATCCTATATCATTTTTTCTTTTCAGAATATCACAGATCCTGGAGACAGAAAGAAAGAAAACTGTGCCTGTTTACTATGATAATTTCTCTTCATGAACTCCTACTTGGCATTACTTTTACTTATTCCAGCATCAAACTCACAAAAAGCAAGAGTTTGTCATGTTATTCTTTCCACCTTTTTTGCTGTTGTATGTTATCTCGGCAAGAAAAATAAAACTATTACCCTACAAATTGCAGTTCTCTCTGTTAGTAAGTAAATCCATGACAGAAATGTGAATGTCTAGCACATTTAGCGCATCCTGCACACTTTACTATTACAGATTTTTTGAGGAACACTAGCTCTCATTACTCCTAACATTAATATATTGAACCTACTGCAGCAGTCGCATATTCTAACATGTCACAGATACAACACAACTTCTCTTCTCATAACTTTCTGTGTACAAACAGATACACATACACACACATGCATACTCACACATGCACATATGCATGCATGTATGTATACAAATACAAACACAAACACACACACATATACACACACATGCATATGTATGTAAATACACAAACACAGGTGCACACACACACACACACACACACACACACACACACACACACACACACACACACACACACACATTACAGTAAGATTTGCAAGATTCCTGCATGGGATCTTAATGCAGAAGGTCATACATAGCTACAAACATTGCCGTGTGCTATTAAGTATGAGCCATTCATGCAAATGTGAAGTCTGCAGTACTGAACTGAACCAGGAAGCTTAGCTGCATTTGGGGTAACCTTATAGTATGTCTATTCTAATTTGTCAAGACAGGCTTACATACAGGGAGAGAAGGACTCCCCAGTACAGAATTGATGCAGTGAAAGTGACTGTAGCTGCTGTCTTTCTGTCTTCTCTGATGTGGCTGGTTGTTCTTAAGCCTATATAGCTACTCAGGCTTCCTGGTTTTGTTCAGCATATGGCTAACAAGAATATCACATCTCCTGATTAAGTTGGATACCTAAATAGCTGAAATACTGAACAGTCTTAGTTTGTTTTACCTTGGGGAAATGAGGATAAAAAGGGTGTTCCTCTCTGCTGGGCTTGGCTTTTAGAAGCATTTCATAAGAGACTGTTATTCTAGAGATACCCCAAAAGAGTGGAAATACATCTTGAAGATATTTTTAATAATTGTGTCTTTGGATTGATTTCCGACAGTGATGAAAGTGAAACAATGGTCACCATAATATATTTCAGCTTACTATTCTCATACGTATACCCTTCACTCCCTGGCAAGCAACATCAACAATCGTCTAATAATGGTAATGTAATGTGCTGTACTGTTACTTAGTCTACTTCCCTACTATCAACTCACTAATTTTTAGCCCCAATTATTTGTCTATCCTTTTCAGACTGCAATCAATAATGTCCACAGTAATGCATTTTAACTTATTACTCAGCATCTTATGCATGGAGCCCCTCACATCCAAAGAATGTAGTAATAAAAACAAAAAAACATTACTGAATCACTGGTGTGGCAGTGTGTAAAGCTCCCAGAGCCAAAATACATATCTTTTGTCCAGCCAGTATTTCTTATTAGAAATATACCTGAAAGAGAAAATCTTTCTAAATATCAAAGAGTCTGTTCCCATTAATGTTTCTAGTGAAATTAGAAGACATTATGTGGTAAGCACAGAGTTGAGCAGTTATTTTATTTTTGCCTTGGGGTCATGTACAATTTTCACCATACTGACAGCCTCTAACAGTTCTGTCTTATTGAGAAATCCATAGTTAACCATGTTGACAGTAGAATCTAGTAGTTTTTATTACTCTTCAGAAATCTGTGGTGCACAGCAGAAATAAATGGCATGTAGTCTGGATTTTCACATGTGCACTTGCAGCTTTCATGAACTTAGCTGTGTGATGGCTGGTGAAGTAAAATGACGAGCAATCGCAATTTTATCATTACAAAACAAGAGTGAGTGACTATCCAGACAATAGGAGGATCTCATATTTACAGCAAGAGGTGGAGGAGGCGAAGAGAAGATGAGCAATGGACTACCCTTGTTGCAATGATTATATCATCATAGCCTAATTTGGAGATGGGCAGCAGAGACTTGCATAGGGTCTCCATGTGAATGAGCACAGTGTAAGTGCAATTAGAGAAAGAACACAGTGTTGTATTAAAATATTGGTTTTGTTTGTGTGTGCATGTTCTCACACATACACACAGATCCAGCTATGCCACCAAAGCAGACATAAAGTGCAGCTATAATTATGAACAAGAATATGTTTAAATGGGAATTAAGGCCTACAAGTCATTCTTATTCTATGGGGATTAAGAATATGGCCTTCCCTGCTGTTGTGTGATCTCACATGCTCCAAAGCACATCCTTGGAGCATGCAAGTAAAAACAGTATTTTTTGCAGGGGCCCATACCATCTACTAAATTTATATTCTGAGACTGAGCAATACTGGAGAAAGAGCATTTCCTCAACCCCTGTAATGTAGCAGTCTTGCATACCTGTCAACCATTTGTTTAGTTGGCCAAACTGTGTAGACTAAACAAAAGTCGACTTTACCTACATTTGACTAAATTACTGGTTCCTATATATAAAAGTGTGTGTGTGTGTGTGTGCGTGTGCGTGTGTGCGTGCATGCGTGTGTGTGTGTGTGTGTGTGTGTGTGTGTGTGTGTGTGTGTGTGTGTGTGTGTGTGTGTGTGTGTGTGTGAACAGTGTGTGTGAATGTATAGTCTGTATACACTTACATGCACCAAAACTCCCAAATGTCTACATCTCAAAGGTTAGGCACATAAAAATTGATACTTGCAACACTGACAGGTTATTGCATATGCTCTGAGCATAGCCTCAGTTCATACATGTGTGGAAACCCTGTTTTTACAGGGGTAAGTACCCCTTTGCACCCAATGTAGGGGGATATGCCCCCACACCCCCTAATTATATATGCTAACTCTAAAATTGCAGAATACACCTGTCCTCAATCTGTTTTATCAACCAAAGTGTGAAGCGTGTCAACAAAACAGATGTCAACATTTGAGAACTGCACTTATTTTAAGCTCTCATACATATATATATATATATATATATATATATATATATATATATATATATGGATCTACCTTAGTAGATCGACAAGTTAAAAAAGCGAAAACGAATTCACCGACGTCAGAAGATCGCAAATCACTTCACCGACGCCAGAAGATCGACAAGGCAGAAGACCGACGGAGGAAGACACCGACGCTGAGAACACTGCGATGTGGAAAGGATGTGTAAGTATGCGGTAGTGACGGATGATAGGGTGCGAGTAAGGTAAGTGTGCGATGTTGACGGTGTGTAGGGGTAGGGGTGGGATAAGTGAGTTAGGGTTAGGGCGCGGGTTAGGTAAGGGTGTGAGTAAGGTAAGTGTGCGATGTTGGTGGTCTGTAGGGGTAGGGGTGGGATAAGTGAGTTAGGGTTAGGGCGCGGGTTAGGTGAGTGTGCAATAGTGACGGACCTTAGGGTAAGGGTTTGGATTAGGGTTGTAGATAGTTGTGTATGTATGGGTTAGTGTTCGTTTGTAAGGATTTTGGTGTGCTTGTGTTGTGTGTGGGTTTTGGATAGGGGATTTGTTTTGTTTGTTGGTATGATGTGTCGGGTGTATGCGATGTCGTGTTTGTGCACTGTCGATCTTCTGGCGTCGGTGAAGTGATTTGCGATCTTCTGGCGTCGGTGAATTTGTTTTCGCTTTTTTAACTTGTCGATCTACTAAGGTAGATCCATATATATATATATATATATATATATATATATATATATATATATATATATACAACAAAAAAGCAGGCTAAAATCCAGGGGGTAGAAACTGTGCTTAAGAAAATAGGAAGTATCACCAAAACACAGTATAAAGCAACAGCTACCATGCAGAGTTCAGTTCAGGAAATGTTGCAAGATCACATAAAATCCAAGGAATAACCAGTCCGTAGTAAAAATCAAAATTGTTATTTATTAGTGCACTCAGTAGGTTAGCGCTTTCACAAGTTAGCTTCTTCAGACCATATAACCGAGTGAAGACCAAACATCAATTTTAAAAACATGTATCACCAATCAGATTCTTACACATCACGAATGGCTCATTAATTATTAAATGCATTATAAAATCACATATAAATTCCATTACATCATTTAAACCAGGGGCGGCCCGTGCTATTGGACTGCCGGACTGCAGCCCCCTCAACAAAAGAACTACAAACAAATTAAAAAAAAAGAAAAAAAATTTTTTAATTTCGCGCATGCGCAGTAGTCCAGACAGGTAAGTGTGTTAATTATTGTTTAGAATGGTAGGGAAGTGTGTGAATGAATGTATGCCTATTTGAATGGACTGGTGTGTGTGAGAATGGTAGGGAAGTGTGTGTGTGAGAATGGTAGGGAAGTGTGTGTGTGTGTGTGTGTGTGTAAATGCCCCAGGTGCTCATGGTGGTGTGGTAGGGAATACCTCAGGCTTGAACCCTGTACCCTGTATGCAGGTGTTAAAGACTTGAGTTCCCTACCCACCACCATTTGTAAAGAAATTGCAGTTTTTTGCTTCATATTTGATCTGATCTGTTCCTCATAATATCTGTGGTTTGTAAATGTTACAATGCTTGATATTTGATGGGGTAGTAGTAGCATTGTTGCCTCACAGCTGCAGATTCTCAGGTTTGATTCTTGGCTGGGGTTCCTTCTTTGTTGGGTCATTTGCTTGATATTTGATGGTGTAGTAGTAGCAGTGTTGGGGGTACTTTCTTTGTGGGGTCTGTTTGCTTGATATTTGATGGTGTAGTAGTAGCATTGTTGCCTCACAGCTGCAGGTTTTCAGGTTTGATTCTTGGCTGGGGTTCCTTCTTTGTGGGGTCTGTATCTTCTCCCTGTGTTTGTGTGGGTTTGCTTTTGTGTCCTCCCATGTTACGAAGACATGTCTGCATTATTTCTTCCTGGGCCTCTGCTGAAAATTGTTTTTTTGTTCCAAGTCAGACTGCCCTGATTAACAAATGTTAAATAAAATTGACAGGCATTTGAATTTCAGACTTCAGGTTTCTGAATGTTTAATTTCTTACATATTTGATGGTGCAGTGGCAGTATTGTTGCCTCATAGCTGCAGGATTTGTGGTTTGATTCTTGGCTGTGGTGCCTTCTTTGTAGAGTCTCCATCTTATCTCTGTGTTTGTGTGGATTTGCTCTGGTATCCTGCCACTTTACAAAGATGTGTCTACAGTATTTCTCTCTGGGCCTCTGCTGAAAATTGTTTTTGTTCCATCAGAAGTAAAATTGACAGGCATTTGAATTTCAGACTTCATAGTCTTCAGAAAATACATAGTAAAACAACTTTTTATTCTAGCAATAAATATATAGTAACACAACCTTTTATTATAGCAATTTTTTAAGTTTATAAGATGACTATTTGAAATTTTTCTTTATTTTTGGGACTGTAATACCCTGTTAGTGGCTTTGTCCAGGTTTTTTGTGCTAAGGTTGACAGCTATGGCAAGAACTGAATTCACTGAATATGTTTGAGGGCTGTATTCCCTCATTACTGGGTTTGTCCAGGTGTTTTGTGCTAAGGGGTTGACAGCTATGGTGAGAACTGAATTAATTAAATGATAGCCATTTAAGTTTCAGTCTTCCTCTCGTTCACAAAACAGCTGATTTGGCGTAGTGGTATGTTGCTCTTGACTGTTTTGCACAGGGACCTTGTCTGTAAAATGTACGGTGGTAACACAGCATTTTTCTTTCACAAAGCAGGTGATTTGCCATAGTGGTATGTTCTGACTCTTTTTTGCACAGGGACTTTGGCAGTAAAATGTATGGTGGTACCGTGGTAACACAGCATTTTATTCTAGCAGCTTTCCAAGATTATACAAGCAATGTTTAATGTGTCCCTGGTTTTTGCCCTTTTGACCCACCCCAATAAATTTTGCTTTTTCCAGACTTCTTGTGCTGCGAAGTTGAGATGCAGTTGAGTATTGAGCAGATTTTACAAGGAGCTGAAAGCTGCAGAAGAAGAGAAGTTTAGTGCTAATAGCACAACAGGCTGTGTGCTTGCTTTTGATGCAGAAGGTTGTTGGTTCTACTCCCATAAGGGGTGAATGCTGAAAGTTAAGATACTAATTATGAGCCTGTTATCAGTTTGCCATCCATTTCCTATTGCAATATTACTAGCTTATTTTTAATGTAATTTAGGCAATTTATTCCACAGGGGCATCAGACACTTTATTGTTCGATGAAACCATGAAATATAAAGGTGATTGCTAGCACCAACCTCTTCATTACAGATTTATTTAACGTGGAATTATTTAGATGACTTTTTACTACTTCAGAGATTGTGCATATTTACTGATAATGGTGGACTGTAGAATTGTGCATATTTACTGATAATAGTGGACTGTAGAAGTTTGAGTAGACTTTTATGATGGAAATGTTCTGAATTGGACAGTTTTGTTTCATTGTTTACTGGAAAAATGTTCAAAGCAATAGGAAGGTGTATCAAAGAGCACATGTATGTTTCATATGCAAGGGCCTATGATTTGAAAATAGCCCAGAATTAATTTTTATCTGCCACGAGTAAAATGTATTTTCTTTGAATGTGGATTTTAATGTTGTTTCAGTGAATGTGAGTTTCAAGGGCAGAGAAGGTTTAATGCCAAGTTTGTTATGTCTTAGTGTTTGTGCTGTAAAATGCAAAAATAAAACTTTCAAATGAAGTTCAAATCATCATAGAAGTAAATCAGTATGCACATTAGTGTTTATGGTAAATGGAGTGAAGTAGCAAATTAATGGATCATTGGAACGGCTGCAGGGAGGCTCCATTCGACCAGGGTTTTGTGAGGGGGAAGGGCAGCAAACTTAGACAGCCCCAGCTGAACCATACCTCCCAACTGTCCAGATTTTCAAAGAATGAATAGATGTTTTGCTTCTTATTTTTGATTTGTTCCTCATAAAAATTTGTGGGTTTCTGGCAAATCATTTAGGAATTAAGTCACTAAATAATGGCACACCTAGTTTCAGACTTCATAACCTTCAGAAAAATGCATGCTAAAAGACCTGTTCTATCAACTGTCCCAGTTTATAGAAGAGCATTTTTTAGTACTGTTTATATGTTCCCCCCAATATATTTGGCCTTGTCCAGATTTATGTCCCAGTTTATACAAGAGCAATTTTTAGTACTGTTTATATGTTCCCCCAATGTATCTGGCCTTGTCCAGATTTATTGCATTAACAGGTTGAGAGGTACATGCAAATAAATTGCTTTATAGAATTAGGCATAGCCAAACCTCTGAACTGTCCCTGATTTTGACTCAAAATGTTGCTCTTCCCCTAATGATCCCTCCGCAAAATAGCAATTTTGGAAGAAAACATGGAGGGTTTATAATTAAGAAATAACTGTAATAATCAGATTACTTTTATTTCAGAAATGCATGTAGATTATTTTATTTTGTCAGCTGCTCAAGTTAGCAGTACTAATATTAAAGTGTCCCTTCTTTGACAGGTTCCCAGTTGTATTGTGTTGCTATTTTATATTTTTACATCACATTTTTTGGTCCATTTTTCATAAAATTGTGTTTTTTTGGCAAATTAGTGACAAATAATTAAAGACTGAAGTTAGAAAATAATGACAGACATTTGAGTTTCAGATTTCATACCATTCAGAAAATTCATACTAATGCAAGACCTCTATTAGCTTTCTAAGGTTATAAGAGCGATATTTTAAAAATTGTCCTTATTTTTGGGCCTTTGTCCCATTTCTTTGTATGGCTTTGTCCAGATTTCTTGCTCTGAGGTTGAGAGGCATGACAAATGTGTCAGGGCCATCACAAGTCAGCCAGAGACATTTCAAACTGTGACATACTTGTTACACCCCACTCCCCCATGTAGTGACTCTGGATGTGTCGAAGCAAGGCAAGGACTAGTTATGCAGTGTAAATGTGCAGAGAATCCCACCCATCCAAGGTAGACACAAGTACTAGAGTGGCTTTTCATCTGTCCTTGATTTTTGCAGAATGGTCTGGTTTCTGTCATATTTTTGTACTGTTGATTTATGCTTATTACTCAAAGTGCATGTTGCTCTGTGTTTAAGTAGCAATACTTTAATGACCATCAGGTAAGCTTGGCTGAGATTGCAAGATGCAAGTAAGCTTTAATAAGCATACTGTTAAAGAATTGCCATCATTGAAAGCCTTTCTGTTGCCATGTAGAGAATACTTAACTAGATAATGTATAAGCCTTGGGTATTGAAATGCATATGCCAGTATTTGTAATAAAGGACAGAATTACATTATTTTAAGAGTCTCATTACACTTGGAGACTTACAGTCATCTCTGCAGGCTTTAACCATAAACCGAATGCCAATCGTGTGGTCTATAACCTGTACAGTAATCCTTTTAAGCAATGTATCTTGAGCTTATTTCTTGTTTGCTTTTCATTTTTACTTTGATCATGTTTTCCCCATGAAACAAGTAGTTGTCAGGCAGCAGGTCTTTTTGGATAAGGAACATTTTTACAAGTGGGGCATCAGAGATTTCTACTTTCAGCATGTTACTTGTTACTTTAATAAAGCTGAATATAAATTATAATTAGAACTGCAGTGCAAGAAGTGGTTTGAGTTGAGTGCTGCTTGTTTTTCTTATACTTGATTTTGGCTGGCATTCCATTAATGTATTTAAAAAAAAGTAATTTATTTCTTCATGCCTCACAACCTTTTTTGTTTCCATCTAGATATTAAGCTGTCATGCAGCCAATGCATTGAAATATTTTTATTCTTCTACACTTCATTTTGTCTTGATTGGACTCTCATGACAACTGTTTGGCACGCAGTGCAGTATACTTAGTTTTTGTGGTTTGCTACTACAGGTGTCTGTGTGTGGTAGGGAATACCTCAGGCTTGAATCC
This sequence comes from Protopterus annectens, assembly GCF_019279795.1. Lineage (NCBI taxonomy): Eukaryota > Metazoa > Chordata > Ceratodontiformes > Protopteridae > Protopterus > Protopterus annectens. The sequence goes on from NC_056735.1 coordinate 1,419,408,575, forward strand.
TGTACCTTGTATGCAGGTTTTAAAGACCTTAATTCTCTACCCACCACCATTTGTGAAAAAAAAAACTGCAGATTTTTGCCTCATGTTTGATCTGATCTGTTCCTCATAATATCTGTGGGTTGTAAATACTGCAATGCTTGATATTTGATGGGGCAGTTGTAGCATTGTTGCCTCACAGCTGCAGGTTCTCAAGTTTGCTTCTTGGCTAGGGTGCCTTCTTTGTGGGGTCTTTATCTTCTCCCTGTGTTTGTGTGGGTTTGCTTTTGTGTCCTCCCATGTTACAAAGGCATGTCTGCATTATTTCTTCCTGGGCCTCTGCTGAATTTTTTTTTTGTTCCAAGTCAAACTGTCCTGATTAACAAATGTTAAATAAAATTGACAGGCATTTGAATTTCAGACTTCAGGTTTTTGAATGCTTAAGTCCTTGCATATTTGATGGTGCAGTGGTAGTATTGTTGCCTCACAGCTATAGGTTTTCTGGTTTGATTCTTGGCTGGGGTGCCTTCTGTGTGTAGTCTGCATCTCCTCCCTGTGTTTGTGTGGATTTGCTCTGGTGCCCTGTCATTTTACAAAGACGTGTCTGCAGTATTTCTCCCTGGGTCTCTGCTGAAAATTGTTTTTATTCTGTCAGCAGTAAAATTGACAGGCATTTGAATTTCAGACTTCATGTTCTTCAGAAAATACATAGTAACACAACTGTAACACAACCTTTTATTCTAGCAATTTTCTAAGTTTATAAGATGAATATTTGAAATTTGTCCCTATTTTTGGGACTGCATTCCATCATTATTGGCTTCGTCCAGGTGTTTTGTGCTAAGGTTGACAGCTATGGCAAGAACTGAATTCACTGAATGTTTGAGGGCTGTATTCCCTCATTACTGGGTTTGTCCAGGTGTTTTGTACTAAGAGGTTGGCAGCTATGGTGAGAACTGAATTCACTAAATGATAGCCATTTAAGTTTCAGTCTTCCTCTTTTACAAAGCAGCTGATTTGGCATAGTGGTATGTTGCTCTGTTTTGCACAGGGAGCTTGGCAGTAAAATGTATGGTTCTAGCAACTTTCCAAGGTTATACAAGCAATGTTTGTGTCCCTGGTTTTTGGGCTTTTGACCCCCCCCCCCCCAATACATTTTGGCTTTTTCCAGTTTTCTTGTGCTGCAAAGTTGAGTATTGAGTAGATTTTACAAGGAGCTGAGAGCTGCAGGGGAACAGAAGTTTAGTGCTGCTTAAGTGAAGATGGTTTGCCTTGTTAATAGCACAAGTTGTGTACTTGTCTTTGATGCAGACGGCTGTGGGTTCTACTCCCACAAGGGGTGGATGCTGCTGTACTGAGAATGTTCTCCTTGGTGAAGATACTTACTATGAGTTCGTTATCAGTTTGCCATCCATTTCCTCTTGCAATATTACTAGCTTATCATTTTTGTAATGTAATATAGGCAATTTATTCCTGAGGGGCAACAGGCACTTTATTTTTCGATGAAACCATGAAATATAAAGGTGTTTGCTAGCAGCAACCTCTTCATTAGTTACAGATTTCTTTAATGTGGAATTATTTAGATGACTTTTACTTCTTCAGAGATAGTGCATATTTACTGATAATGGACTGTAGAATTGTGCATATTTACTGATAATGGTGGACTGTAGAATTGTGCATATTTACTGATAATGGTGGACTGCGGAAGTCTGAGTAGACTTTTATGATAAATGTTCTGAACTGGGCAGTTTTGTCATTATGGGTGCATGCATTTTGTTTCATTGTTTACTGGAAAAATGTTCAAAACAAATTTAAAACGCCCTCTAACAACTGTAACATATTGTACAAGGAATATAATTTAGTACAATGAGGAAGGTGTATCAAAGAGCACATGTATGTTTCATATGCAAGGGGCCTATGATTTGAAAACAGCCCAAAATTAATCTTTATCTGCCACTGGCAAAATGTATTTTCTTTGAATGTGGGTTTCAATGCTGTTTCAATGAATGTGAGTTTCAAGAGCAGAGAAGGTTTAATGCTAAGTTTTCATTGTGAGACTGCATTGCTTTGTTTAGTAGATGACTTAGTGTTTGTGCTGTAAAATACAAAATAAAACTTTCAAATGAAGTCCAACTCATCATACAAGTAAAGCAGTATGCACATTAGTGTTTATGGTAAATGGAGTGAAATAGCCAAGTAATGGTTCATAGGAATGGCTGCAGAGGCTCCATTCAACTGTGATTTTGTCAGGGGGGAAGGGCAGCAAACTCAGACAGGCCCAGCTGAACTATACCTCCCAACTGTCCAGATTTTCAAAGAATGAATAGATTTTTGCTTCTTATTTTTGGTTTGTTCTTCATAAAATTTGTAGTTTTCTGGCAAATCATTTAGAAATTAAGTCACTAAATAATGATACACTGAGTTTCAGACTTCATAACCTTCAGAAAAATGCATGCTAAAGTAAGAACTGTTATTCTATCAACTGTCTCAATTTATACAAGAGCAATTTTTAGTACTGTTTATATGTTCCCCAGTATATTTGGCCTTGTTCAGATTTACTGCATTAACAGGTTGAGAGGTACATGCAAATAAATTGCTTTATAGAATTAGGCATAGCCAACCTCTCAACTGTCTCTGATTTTGGCTTAAAATGTTGCTCTTCCCCCTAATAATCCCTCTGCAAAATAGCAATTTTGGAAGAAAACATGGAGGGTTTACAATTAAGAAATAACTGTAATAATCAAAGTTATAGATTACTTGAAATGCATGTAGATTCTTTTATTTTGTCAGCTGCTCAAGTTAGCAGTACTAATATTAAAGTGTCCCTTCTTTGACAGGTTCCCAGCTGTATTGTGTGGCTATTTTATATTTTTGCATCACATTTGGTCCATTTTTCATAAAATTGTGTTTTTTGGCAAATTAGTGACAAATCACTAAAGACTGAAGTTAGAAAATAATGGCAGACATTTGAGTTTCAGATTTTATACCCTTCAGAAAAGTGATACTAATGCAAGACCTATTCTATTAGCTTTCTAAGTTTATTAGAGCAATATTTAAAAATTGTCCTTATTTGTGGACATTTGTCCCACTTCTGTGTATGGCTTTGTCCAGATTTCTTGCGCTGAGGTTGAGAGGTATGACACATGTGTCAGGGCCATCACAGTCAGCCAGAGACATTTCAAATTGTGACATACTTGTTGCACCCCACTCTACCATGTACTGACTCTGGATGTGTCCAAGCAAGGCAAGGAGTAGTTATGCAGTGTAAATGTGCAGTGTGTCTCCCCCTCTCCCACCCCCATCCAAGGTAGACACAAGTACTACAGTGGCTTTTCATCTGTCCTTGATTTTGCAGAAAGGTCTGGTTTCTGTCATATTTTTGTACTGTTGATTTATGCTTATTACTCAAAGTGCCTGTTGCTCTGTGTTTAAGTAGCAATACTTTAATGACCATAATGTAAGCTTGTCTGAGATCATAAGATGCAAGTAAGCTTTAATAAGCATACTGTTAAATAATTGCCAACATTGAAAGCCTTTCTGTTGTTGCCATGCAGAGAATACTTGACTAGATAATGTATAAGCCTTGGGTATTAAAGGACAGGATTACATTATTTTAAAAAGCTCATTACACTTGTTGGAGACTTCCAGTCATCTCTACAGACTTTACCCGTAAACTAAACAGAATGCCAGTCATGTGTGGTCCATAGCCTGTACAGTAATCCTTTAAGCAATGTATCTTGAGCTTGTTTCTTGTTTGCTTTTCATTTTTTACTTACATGTTTTCCCCATGAAACAAGTAGATAGTTGTCAGGCAGCAGGTCTTTTTTGGATAAGAAACATTTTTACAAGTGGGGGCATCACAGAGATTTCTACTTTCAGCATGTTACTTGGTACTTTAATAAAGCTGAATATAAATTATAATTAGAACTGCAGTGCAAGGAGAAGTGGTTTGAGTTGAGTGCTTCTGGTTTTGCTTGTACTTGATTTTGATTGGCATTCCAGTAATGTATTTAAAAAGTAATTTACTTTTTCATGCCTCACAACCTTTTGTTTCCATCTAGATATTAAGTAAGCTGTCATGCAGCCAATGCATTGAAATATTTTTATTCTTCTACACTTATTTTTGTCTTGATTGGACTCTCATAATGATGGTTTGCCACCTAGGGCAGTGTATTTAATTAAAGTTAGTTTTTGTGGTTTTGAGCATAGCTCCTCCCCTTTCTGGTTGGTCACACCCATCCCCCTTGACCCCACCCATTCAGCTGGCTCCTGCAGCCCCCCTTTGATTTGAAGTCACCAGCCGCCACTGATTTAAACATCAAACTATTCCTAGAAAATGAATAAACAATCTAAAAGTGCATTTAAATACACTCAAAAGACAACCTTTAAAAGTCAGAAACATTATCCTAATTACGATTATTGACTTTGTGTACCTAACATATAAAAACTATTGAAAAATAAATAATAAAGCTGTATATATATGAATAGAAATGTATATATATGAAAAAAGATGTAACTAGTAACATCTATCTAACCTTCAACCTTTTGGTCCGAAGAAAGGGCTTCAAAGAAACCCTTTCATTCAGACCTTTTCCCACATCAGCATGTAGTCTAATAATCCAGTTGGCCTCTCTTTCTTCTGTCAAAGCACTAATATTACCACCCCTTATACCTAAATGTACCACTTCAATGACCACAAACTCAAATATGTTTTCGTGTCCCATCGACATGACATGTTTCGCTAGTGCATTAGTCACTGTACCTGTTCTGATAAATGCTCTCTTATTCTGTGTCTGAACTGTCTGTCAGTTTTTCTTACATAGAAAGACTGACATGCTCCACAGGCAGCCAGATAGACCACATGTTCCGTTCCACAGGTAGCTACACAATTAAACCTAAATTCTCTCCCTGTATCAGGATGTGTAAATGTGTTAATGTGTCTAACATGTTCACAGAAGTTCTACTTAACACAAGGTGTGGTACCCACTATGTCTCCTCTGGCTTCCCGAGCATTTTTATGACATAATATCCTCTTTATATTTCTCTTATTTTTAAATCTAAATTTTGGAGTGTCCTCTATATATTCTTTAATTTGTGGGTCAGTCATCAATACTCCCCAGTGTTTTTGAAAAAATTTTATAACATTATCCTTATCACTAGTAAAGTACATGGGAATTCTCACTGTGTTATCTGCTTCTGTTAACTGTTTCAAACTATTTGAATGGCTTGAAAAATAGGGCTTAGCTCTATCCTCTCTCATTGCATCAATGGTGGACAAACCTTCATCAAGATCAGCAGTGCTATAACCACGTTTCTCAAACCTCTCTCTAAGATCTGACATTCCCTTAACAAAACCTTCTTTAGTATTGTTCAGCTTCGAGACACGCATCCCCTGTCCCTTAACAACATTACGAAAAACGTAATTGGGATGCATGCTCCTTCTGTGAAGTAATGCATTTCTATGACAAACCTTTCTAAAGACACCTGTAGTGAAGGGACCATCTCCAATCTCTCTACAAAAACATCCGAAAATGCAACTTTTGTATATGTAAAAATTCATAGAAAACCTAAGGTAATTTGTAATTTGATTAATCGCATGAACAAATTCATCAAGTTCATCTAACCCGCCATTCCAAAAGAAAAAGGCATCATCAACAAAACGTTTATAGAAGACCACACTTAAATTGTTCCATCACAAATAATCGTGACTCCCCCCACATAACTAAGAACAAGTTGGCGTAGCTATTGGCACATGAAGTGCCCATAGCCACGCCATCAAGCTGAATGTAGGAAGTGCCATCAAACATGAATAGATTATTCTCAAGTATGGTCTCTAAAAATAGACACAATAAATCAATAAATTTACAATCATAGTCACTGTGCCTTTCTAAATAGCATCTCACAGCAGCCACCCCTTCATCATTCGGAATAATGGTGAATAAGGACTGGATGTCGAGGGTTACTAATACACGTTCCAAATTATTAATATCAGCACTATCATAAAAGACATATAGCTCTTTCAGAAATTGTTGCGTGTCTTTCAAAATAAAGAAATTAGAATCCACTATAGTTCGCAAAAACCTTTCTACATATAACGAAAGGGGTTCCGTGCACCATCCCCTCCCAGATACTATAGGTCTCATGGGTGGGTTAATGCCATCTTTATGGACTTTGGGTAACCCATGTATAACAGGTAGGATGGGGTTTTCACTGTAAAAGTACTGAAATAAGTCTCTAGTAATAATTTCAGACCTAACTAAGTCATCCAACATGTTTTTGACACTTTTAACTCGTCTGAGTATGAAGTCTTGATCTATCTGTTTATAAAACTTTGCATCACTCAACATATTAACCATAGAACAATTATAATCAACAGCATTCATGACAACAGTTGGGCCGCCTTTATCTGCTGGCCTTATACTAATACTTAAGTCATTCTGCAGCCTCTTTAAAGCTTCACATTCATCCACACTCAAATTATTTCTAAGGCCATGTATGTGTTGGCCACAATTGTAGTACTTATATAAATCTTCTTCTACTAATTTGTCAAATGCTTGAAGCAGAGGATGACTATTAGGCATATACATACTAGACCTCTTAAAAGTACTTGACTTTTCCATGTGAGTGTTTCCCATCTCTAATTTCAAAGTAACATTTCTAAAAAACATTTTCAGGTCAACAATAACATCGGTTAATTGGCTCTTACATGAGGGTATAAAGCCCAAACCTTTATTAAGAATAGATTTTTCAAAGTGTCCAAAGTCCTTTTTGAAATGTTCCATACTAAGTCGTCCCTACCTGATTCCACATCCACATAAAATACATGTTTTTAAAATGGATGTTTGGTCCTCACTCAGTTATATGGTCTGAAGAAGCTAACTTGTGAAAGCGCTAACCTACTGAGTGCACTAATAAACAACAATTTTGATTTTTACTACGGACTGGTTATTCCTTGGATTTTATGTGATCTTGCAACATTTCCTGAACTGAACTCTGCATGGTAGCTGTTGCTTTATACTGTGTTTTGGTGATATGTATATATATATATATATATACATATATATATATATACATGGGTCTACTTCAGACCATCGAAATGCCACATCATCGAATCACAAAACACTGAGACAGAAACAACGAAACCTGAGAACATTGAAGGACGACATGATTGAACCATGAAACATCAAACTAAGTAAACAGAACTATTGCAACATCACTGCGAGGAACTGACAGCAAATTCTCTACTTAAAAAGCAAATGTAACAAACAAATATACCTGTTACAAAAGTTTTAGAGGGGGGCAAGGCCCCCTACACTGCCACCCCCCCCAAGTTATATATACCAACTCCGAGATCACACTACAGTGGGGTAAGGGTAAATTTCTCGATCCCCGCTGTACTGTGATCTCCATTCCATACTACTGTGTACTACCTGATATCCACACTACCTGGGTCAATGTTTCATTTTGGGATCATGTTGTTCTTTGATGTTCTCAGGTTTTCTTGTTTCCGTGTCTGTGTTTTCTGAATCGATGATGTGGAGTTTCG